>NC_088921.1:72640000-72687500 GCF_038396675.1 Hydra vulgaris | reverse complement strand
TCAATTATCAATAATTAGTGTAACATTGATGGTAATGTTGATTCACGTAACCATTAACAGGGTGCGACAAATCGACGAATGTGCGAAAGTTAAGCAAAAAATTGGCAGAAAATTGAACGTCAAGTTTGTTGACTTTTCTATATTCAAACGTTGACGTTTGCCTATAATTTAAAAAGCGATTGCGGCATTTTATCATTTTTGTTTTTTTAGTTTTGAATTGAATATTTATTAAAAAGTGAAAAAACGAAGTTAAAACAATGACTTCATGAGCAAGCAATATTTTTACTTGATTAAGACGCAACTGTCAAACCAGCTAGAGTATTTTTTTAATCGCAGCAAATGCTTTTATTTCTGTCAAATTTTAAATTCCGGAAATTAAGTAAATTAAATTTAAAAATGAATATAAAAAATTGAATTAATTAATTTTAAAAATGAATATAATAAAAGAACAAGTTTTTAAAAATACATATAAATAATTCTTTTTTTTTTATAAGTAAATTTCAATCGTTCTTTTTTCGTCTTTATTTAATTTATTTTGTTTAGAATTAAAAATAGGAAAGAAAATGTTCGGTTTGCCGTATTTAATCTAATTATGTTGTTTATAACTGAAATAAATAAATTAAACGTTTAGTTCCCTGTATTTATTTTAATTATTTTGTTTAGAATTTGAATAAAACATTTTATTTCCTGTTTTTATTTTTATTAAAATAGCAAATGAAAGTTTTTTTTAAAAATTGTACACGCCTGCTCGCAGTAAATTACAAACACAGAAAACTGTAGATGTTTGTCTATAAAAATTGAGATAAACGTCATCATTTGTATAAAAAAATGATTTGATGCGCCCTGATTAATGTTTCTATTAAGAATCTTAATCAATATAGCTTGAAAAAGAATATATATTATATGGAATAAAATATAAATAAAAAATAAATTAGGTAAACCAAAGAAAAAATGGTGCAGAACCATGGATATGCTGCATTCTTGTTACAGGAAATATCTATGATGTCTTTATGGCTATACCTCTTTGTTGCGAGTGTTATTAATCAGAAAGAAATTTTAAAAATTAATGTTATTTTAAATGAACTTGAGTCACATTGATATATGCCTGCAGTTTAACCTACTTGCTCACCAAGGTAAACACTTTCTTGTATAAGTAGCTACACATTATTTATATATTTTTATTTAATATATAAAGCGTTAGTTATACACTTTCTAATTTTTTGTCCAATGAATTTCTGTTATGGAAAATTTTCCCTTTTTGTAAAGTATACTTGATCATTGTGAGCTTACTTTTGTAAGCTTTGTTGTATAAGTTAATTTTATAACATTTCTTACTTAATTCAAGAACATTTTAGCAACCATTAGAACAGTTTGTTAAAAATTAAAATAATTTTTCTTTTCGTCCTTTTTTTCTTTTGTTGTTTTGTGAATGATGTTTATGATAATTCTAAGAGAAAATTAACGACTGGGTGTTTAACGCCAGAATTTGCTCTATGTTATTAAATGTACATTTAGTTTTACCAGATCCTCAATATATATATATATATATATATATATATATATATATATATATATATATATATATATATATATATATATATATATATATATATATACATATATATATATATATATAAAAAAAATATATATATATATATATATATATATATATATATATATATATATATATATATATAAACTAGTAAAAAACACTTATCTAGCTTTATCTTTAACTTTTAGTTTCACCATTTCTGGATCTTCAGGAAGATTTAATCTATATATATCTCTATATATTAATATATGCATATATATATAAATATAAATATATATATATTTATATATATATATATATATATATATATATATATATATATATATATATATATATATATATATATATATATATAGATATATATATATATATATATATATATATATATATATATATATATATATATAGATATATATATATATATATATATATATATATATATATATATATATATATATATTTATATATATACCTATATATATATATATATATATATATATATATATATATATATATATATATATATATATATATATATATATATATATATGTTTATATATACATGTATATATATATAATATATATATATATATATATATATATATATATATATATATATATATACAACCTGTGAAAAAAAGCCAACCTATCTATGTTTTACCCCAGCGCACAACCGCCACAATCTCTAAAAGTGTAGGCATGCAAAATTATTAAAAAATTTGTACTATTCGTTCAATATGGTTTTATAATTTAGGTCTAAATTGTAAAAATTTGTTTTTTGAAGTCATTCAAGTTATCCCATACAAAAAAATGGGTTTTGGCTCCAATAAATTATATTTAAAACCTCCCGTTACAATAAAACCACCTCCATAACATCCCTACTTTAAACTATGAATTTCAGCTGCCAAAATAATGTTTGGTTGTCCCAAACTGTTATATGAACCCTATATTTCACAGCAAAAATTTGCAGAGCAAAGAAAAACTTGAAATGCTTCAGACCTTGCTGGCTGTATATATATATATATATATATATATATATATATATATATATATATATATATATATTTATATAAATATATATATATATATATATATATATATATATATATATATATATATATATATATATATATATATATATATATATATATATATATATATATATATATATATATATATATATATATATATATATATATATATATATATATACACCATTTGTGGATCTTCAGTATATATATATACTGAAGATCCAGAAATGGTGGAACTGAAAGTTAAAGATAAAGCTAGATGTGTTTCTTACTATTTTTTTTTTTATAAATCTTTGCTTCCAAAAAAAGGCTGCAAGCAGCCACTAATGAAAGTTGAACATTACTGAAAGAGAAAAGATGAAGATTGTAGAGCAAGATAACGATTGACAGACAATTTTAAAGATTGCAAATTATATGAATCAGGAAAGCAAGATAAAGGAAGCGAATTCCAATGAGCTGATGTTCGAGGGAAAAACCTAGACGAATAAGAGTTTTTGTAGCAGTTAGGAACAGTCACAGAGAAAGGATGACATTAAATTGAATGACGAGTAACACGAGAATGATTTATAGTAGATGGCACAAGAGACGCTAGCTCTTTAGAGCAGAGCCCATTATAGTATTTGTAGAAAAGAGAAAGAGAAGCAACATTACGACGAGGTGATAATGGTTGGAGGTTGGCAGCAAGAGCAGGTCTAACTATGTTTACAATACGTTTTTGCACCTTGTCTAAAAGAGAAAGGGCATCCTTAGAAGATCCGCCCCAGATATGGCAACAATAATCCATACAAGGCTGGATTTGATATTTATAGAGATAGAGAATAGAGTCCGAAGTAAGAAAGTGACAAGCTCGATAAAGAGATGCAACCTTAGCAGATGCTAATTTTGCAACTGATTTAATATATGGTTTCCAAGAAAGATTGGAAGTAAGAGTTAATCCTAGGAGATGAAGAGTAGGTGACTCATCGAGTACATCACCGTTCTTAAATGAAGGAAGATCTAAATTATTGCGATAACAATTGGCTAAAAAAATTGAGTTTTATCTGAATTAAAGTTCACCAGCCACTAAGACCCTTATCCTGTAGCAGAAGTGAGATCCTTTTCAAGCGCAAATGCCCCCTCCAAGCAATCAGAGGGTGATGGTTTCTTATCACGACAAGAATAAATGGTAGTATCATCAGCAAACAGTGCCACCTTAGATGTGAAAATATCTGGAAGATCATTAATGTAAATTAAAAAGAGTATAGGGCCAAGGATAGAACCTTGAGGAACCCCTGCAGCTACAGAATAAGAACAAGAGTGTTGTCCATCGAGGACAACTTTTATGCTACGATTGGAAAGGAACGATTCAATGATCTTAAAGATGTTGCCGGATACACCATAAGAAGAAATCTTATGGAGAAGACTAGCATGCCAAACATTATCAAAAGCTTTTGAAATGTCAAAAGCGATAGCCTTAACCTCTCCACCTTTATCTAATGCACGATAAAACCTGTCAGTTATTACTGTTAGCAAATCAGCTGTAGAACGAGAATATAGAAATCCATATTGATGGTCAGAAAGTAAGTTATTAGATTCAAGATGAGAAACTAAGTGTTTGTTAATTAAAGATTCAAGAACTTTGCTTATGATAGGAAGAAGACTTATGGGACGGTAGTTAGACGAATCAGATCGCTCTCCAGAATTTTTGAAGATAGGGATAACAGATGCCGCTTTCCAGCAGGCTGGAAAGCAAGACTCTGATAAGCACTTGTTGAATAGCTTTGAGAGTTTAGACGACAGGTCCGGAGAACACTTCTGCAAGACAATAACAGGTATGTTGTCCGGGCCACAAGCTGTAGAAGAGTCTAGTCAGAAAATCACTTTAGATACAGATGCTGGCGTGATATGAATGTCAAGCAATGGATCAACCTGTTTGTTGCCAATATCAGGTAGAACGCAACTAGTGGAATCAAGAGATAATATTGATGAAAAGTTTTTCGCAAACAATTCGGCTTTGTCTTTAGGTGAGGTGACAAAGTCTGAACCATACAAGAGAGGTGGAATTATAGATTTGCCCTTATTATTGATATTATTAAATATTCTCCAGAAGTCACGAGAGCCTAATTTTTGAGATGAGATACGAGATTTCATGACCTGTGATTAGCGGGTTTTGGCGTAACAAAACCTTTTTACAATTGTTTCTAGCAGTAATAAACAGACGTCTGTTTTCGTCTGGAGAATTATTTTGCTTATAAATATGAAAGTAACGGTTTCGATTGGCAATTGCAGCAGCACAGTGTGAAGAAAACCATGGAGGAGAGTGAGGCTTGACCTGGAATCGTTGAGAGGGAATAAAAGATTCCATGCCAGCCTGAATCCACGAAGTTATGTAAGAAGCACATTTGTTGACAAGAAGACGATTTCTAACCAAAAACCATCACGAAGAAAATCATGGAAAGAGTCCCAGTTAGCTTTACTGTATTTGTAAGAGGTTCGATAATAGGGGATTTCAGGTGATGAAGAAGAATGAGATATTTGTTTTAGAGAGATCAAACTGTGATCAGAAGCACCTAAGGGTGAATGTGGAGAGATTGAGCTCTGACAAGGATTAGAAACAAGACATAAGTCAAGTAGAGGGTTGTCTGGAAAGCGAGTTGGAAAGTTAACTATTTGAGTTAGGGATTGAGAAAAGCAAAAGTTGTGGGCTTTAATGCCTGCGGAATCACTGACACTAGACCCAAGCCATTCAGAGTGGTGAGCAATAAAGTCACCAATAACAACTATATTAGCTTATGGATAAAGAGAGAGTGCTTAGTCAATATGATCAGAAATAACGTCAAAATGTGTGCAGTCTTGATATGAAGGAGAGCGATATAGAACAAAAAGAAAGACAATAGAGTGAAGTGGTGCTAAACGAAAGCACATAAAAGAATAGTCTGTGGATTCAAACCTAGTTTTACGACAAATGGGTGAATTCTTACGAATGTAAATGCCGAGGCCATGCATGTTACTATTGGAGTCTTTACGAATTAGAGGAAGATAACCATCAACACTAAAATCACAAGATGAGACAGCCAAACTCAAATTAGTCTCACAAAGAGCAAGTAGGTCTGGTGAACTTTGCAAGAGATAAGACTTAACAGAAAAAAAGTTACTTCGAAGACCACGAATATTAGTGATTGATAGGTTTAGAGAACTTAGTGATGATGATGGTTTTTTATGTTTTATAGTTTTTGGTACATTATTCCTTTTTAAATTAGATTGAAGAACTTGACTCAAAGCATAGATAGTACTCAGAACACTGCTTAATAGCCCTAGCAATTGCCTCATTATGGCAATTGCTTGGGCTTACATCGAAATGTGGCCTCCGCAATGCACACCAAAAGTACAAACAGAGACACCATCCATGCGCAACATGGCACTGTTAATACTTTGATAATTTTCAGCTGTTGGTGGAATCAGCCTCTCTGAGAGCTACCACAGAATTCGGGAAACCTGACTACCAGCCGGCGTCAGTACCATAAAACTGAGTTTCAGAGCTGTACCCTCATTAGGAGAAAATAGAATGAGTTGTCTAGTCATAAAAACAGAGACACGAGCAAAACCCATGCATTGAGTCAAGAAGATCCAGCATTCAACATCCTAAACTGGAAACAATGTATTAAAAACACATCTGTGCCAGCCTAATTGATGAAGAATGGGTGCGAGGTTGGTCAACAGATAGAATCTGTTTACCCCTTAAATTTATTAATGCTCTGTTCTTTCAGAGCATTGAACACTCTTTGTAAATTACACTAACACAATTTACATATATCTACATAGATAGCTACCCATTTGATACCCATTCGTGGGTAGCTAAATTTTCATCCGCTGTTTGACTAAAAGATGAAACTATATAAGAAAACAGAATAATTAGATTGCCTGCCCAAACCCTAACCCAGTCGATGTATATACTACTCCCTGCATGTTCTCCCTAACAGTTAGTTCATTTATGTACATTGACTGACTAATAGATATCTATGTTCTCCTTAAAAACGTGTGATGTTAGAGTGCGACCTAACTACTCTTGCGTATTAACATATACATATATATTGTATATATATATATATATATATATATATATATATATATATATATATATATATATATATATATATATATATATATATATATATATTGGTCTATTGGTCCTGGTTATGACGTTAAACTGATCTGGGCAAGTGAGACTTTTTAGCCATGGTGAAGGCAACTCACATAGGAGATAGAAAACTCTGAAATAAAACCCTACTTTAGAGCGGTTGGGTGGGTGGAGCTCGTTATTATTGGATGGTGGTCTTTCTAGTGATAGTGTCACGATAAAAATACTTAGTTTCCTGAACAATAAAACGGGATAACACTTGGAAGGGCATCGAGTTGTAAAATCTGCTTCAAAATCACATAATGTCAAGTTTCAAAAAGAAAATACCATGAGGCGCGTCTGATGGTATGTTGTTGGCGTCAGACGAGTCACTGGACAGAAATACATCGTTGGCCAGCGGCAAGTATGCTACAGCAGCCAAGGTTGGTCCTAACACAAGTCGACCTCCCTGTAAAGTAGCTGCTGAGAGTGTCAGTGTGATAAAAGGTGTGAGGTTAAAGGTGGGATCAGTCAATGTGGGTTCTATGCGAGGAAAAAGTGGAGAGATTGCTGAAATGGGAGGTAGAAGTAAACTAGATACATGCTACCTGCAAGAAACTCGTTGGAAAGGTGGCGGTGCAAAGACTATTGGATATGTTGGTTGTTGGACAAATTCTTCTGGGTTGGATGTGAAGGAGCGACAGGGGCCGGTCTTTTAGTTGGAGAAAAATGGATAAATCAATAAATCAGCTAGTTAAGATAACACAAGTGATTGAGATTTGCAATTGGAAGGTCAGTGTTTAATATAGTATCAGTATATGCACCTCAAACAGGTAAGATCAGAGAAAAAAAGAAGAGTTCTACATTGTTCTTGGTAATGTTTTAAAAAATATTGGTGAGAATGAAAAACTGATTGTATGTGGGGATTTAAATGGACATGTTGGTGCAGCCACTGATGGTTTAGATGGAGTACATGGTGGAAAGGAGTATGGAATAAGAAATACTGAAGGAGAAATGTTGTTAGAATATTAAGATGCTATGGGATTGACAGTCTTTAATACATGGTTTACAAAAAAAATCACTATAAAGTAACTTATGAGTCAGGTGGCTGTAAGACACAAGTAAACTATATTTTAATCGGACAGCGAGATATAAAATGGGTTAGTAACACAAGAGTTATAAAAGGTGAAGCTTGTATTCCACAGCACAAATTAGTTATTTGTGACATGAAGTTGGTAGAAAATCTGAAGAAAAGAAAAGAAATCTTTGTGAGTAAGTGCAGAAATTGGAGTTTAAAAGAAGATGAAGTGCGTAAATATTTTGAAAAGAAAATTGAAGCTAGAAAAGAAATCAGTCCAGAAAGAAATGTGGAAAGTTTGTGGAAAAACAAAAAGAAATGTTGTCTTGAAGTATCTGATGAAGTATGTGGAAGAACACAGGGTCCTCAAAGACACAAAGAATCATGGTGGTGGAATAAAGAAGTAGGGAGGCTTGTAGAAGAAAACTACAAACCTCAATCAGATGAGCAGTAATTATTAGGTAAGATGCTGGATGCAGAGGACAAAGAAATGGAGTATTCAGAGTTATAAACCAAATGGCTAAGAAAAATACAGATGTAGTTGAAGAGGGCTGTATTAAAGGGCTAGATGGAAAAGAGGTAAAAGCAAGGTGGATTTTGAAAAATTGCTAAATGAAGAGTTTGGATGGAATAAAGAAGGTTTATCTACTGTGAATAAGGTTAGTGGGCCAGCAGAGCTAATTACATACAGCGAATTGAAATCAGCCATTAGTGGACCTCAGTTAGGCAATTCTGCTGGTCCTTCTGGTGTGTTAGGTGAGATGTTGTAGAATGCAGTGGATGTGGTCATTCAGTGGGTGTCAGATCTTTGAAACGCAATTGTACATGAAGGTAAAATCCCAAATGATTGGAAGAAGAGTTGGATGGTAAAGATTTATAAAGGATGTGGAGACGCAATAGAATGTGGTTCATCTAGAGGAATAAAACTGCTTGACCAAGTAATGAAAATTTTGAAAGAATTATTGCTGACAAAATAAGAAGAAATGTAATTATCAATAATATGCAGTTTGATTTAGGCAAGGAAAGGGAACAACAGATGCAATATTTATTGTAAGGCAAGTTCAAGAAAGATTTATGGAGAAGAAAAAAGATCTGTTGATCTATAAAAAGCTTTTGAAATAGTACCAAGAGAAGTAGTGTTGTGGATTTTGAGGTATTTAGGAGTTAAAGAATGCCTGGTGACAGTTATCATGGCTATGTATGTCATAACATCAATAACAACAGAAGATGAAGAGATTGATAGTTTTGAAGTAAAGGTTAGAGTGCATCAGGGTTCAGTACTTAGTCCTTTGCTTTTTATTATTGTTTTGGAAGCTCTAAAGAGTTCAGAGTTGGTTTACAGTGGGAGGTATTCTATGCAGATGATTTGTGTTTGACAGCAGAAACAGAAGAAAAGTTAATACAAAGAGTTCAATGTTTTTCAACAAAAGATGGAATGGAAGCAAAAGGTTTGAAGATAAATACGAATAAGTCAAAAGTTATGCATTGCAAATTCAGAAATGAGCCAGCAGAAAATACTGGGAAGTGGCTATGTGGAGTGTTTTGGAAGGGAGTTGGAGCAAACGTGATTGTTTATACATTTTTAAGCAATGGGTTCATAAAAGACATAGTGGTATACAAGGTTCTCTTAAGATTGTTAAAGTGTACTTTTGGTAAATACAGAGAAGAAGTCAAAATGAATAGTGGAAAAAAGATAGAGTGTGTTGGTAAATTTTGTTATCTTGGAGAAAATTAGATCAGCTGGTCGAGCAGAAGAAGCATCAAGGTAAGAGTAAGGTGTGCCTGGACCAAGTTCAGAGAATTATCTCCACTTCTAACAAAGATGCAAGAGGTGCATAGTTAAAGATTAAGGGAAAGTACAGAGTGTTATGATGTATGGCAGTGAAACATGGGAGGTTGAAGACAATGAAGGTTGAAGATGTTCAGCGCTTGGAAAGGACAGAAAAGATGATGATCTGATGAATGTGCGGTGTGACTCTAAAAGACATGAAAAAACGTCATGATCTTAGACTGAGATTAGGAAAAGTGAGTGTATCTGATAAAGTACCTCAAGGAAGATTAAGGTGATTTGGGCATGTAAAGCGTAAAAATGCAGATGATTAGGCATTAGCATGTAGAGAGTTAGAAGTTTCAGGAGAAAAAAGTTGGGGTAGAAGTAGAGAAACTTGGTGAGAGTGTGTTGCAAATGATATGAAAAAACCAAAGTTAAGGAAAGAATATGCTCAAGATTGTGTGTATTGGAGATGTGGCATTATCAGAAATGTCCAATCCATGCAATCGCGGAAACAAGGACGCTAAACAATGATGGCGATGATGATGATGATGATGATGATGATGATGATGATGATGATGATAATGATGATGATGATGATGAGGATGATGATGATGGTGATAGTAATGATATATGTGTGTGTATATATATATATATATGTGTGTATATATATATATATATATATATATATATATATATATATATATATATATATATATATATATATATATACTAGAATATAAAATGTCCTGAAAAATAAATTTTTATCTAAAACCTTTAGGGAATTTCTAAAAAATCACGCACGGAAACTTGTTTATGTTTTGCTCCTATTTTAAAAACAATACAATTGACCATCTATAATTTAACCTCATTTAGTTCTCATCAATATAGATATTTTTTAAACAAAGAATGAAATATATTTGTCATGTTATCCAAGAATAAATTTTTAAAAAGAACTGAGAAATACAAATTTTAGTTACCAGATAAATAAACTTTATTATCTCAAAAAGTTTAAGATTTACCGATATTCGTTTTTTTTAAATAAAATCTCATATTTTTGTGAAGATTTTTAGAAAGTTACAGGATAGCATTATTTATAATATAGTGACAGCAATCAGTCAAAGGAGATCAGTCAAAGTTGCGCTCGAAAGTTGGTAAGTACATGTTTCCAAAACGTGAAGTTAGGTCCCGTAAACTGTCCCGCAATTGTCCCGCAAACTGTCCAGTACTGAGTTAACATAATTAATTTTTGCATTTATGTTTTAATTTATGATATAATTAATATGTTAAAGTGTTAAACATGTTTTCTCTTGGTTCACTGATCTTTTATCGTGAAGGATTAAATATTAAGTACAAAAATGGAAAAACAAGTATTATCGTTTGTTAAGTTTTCCGGAGATAATAATGATTTAAATTTATTAGAAAAAACAACATTGAGTGGAGGAGGTATAAAATACTATTAATGAATTACTAAAATCATATTTATAAAAAGATTTGTTGTACACGCATCAGTTTTATTGTTTGTTTGCCCAAACATTATATTGTTTGTTTACTGTTTAATAAATCATATTATTTCATAAGAGGGAATTTGGATAACTGCAGAGACATACGACGAAGTACTTGTTTTGATCAGAAACTACGAAACTGATACTGCGTCAAAATTTTCATGCTATACAGCTGCTAAAAACTTTGGCAATATAGGTATAACATTTTTGAAGAACTAACTTGAGCATGCAATTACTAAATTTTTTTCTTCTTAATTTTAAGATCTATTAATAATGACGTATTGTTGTTACTATCTTTAAAAATTTTTCTGCAAAACACCACATAATAAGATGGGAAGATGATTCAATATCATTTAATGGTACTCCCTTCATGGTTTTAGGCTGTAAAGTGCTTGATTGCATGCATGGCAAATATAGGAAGGTCTCTTTTAAAGAAGAATATAAAATGCACTCAAATGAGAAAAAGGTTTGATTTTTTCTATATTTGTTACACAGTATATTTAACATGTTTAAATTATTTAACTGTGCAACATGTTGTTATACAGTTATGTTAAAATACAGTTTATATATCTAAATATATAATTTTTTAGTTTGTTTGTATACTTTTTGGTATTGGATCACACTTTTTCCAAAAATTATGTAATGGTCCAAAACACCAAGAAATTTAATTGTAGTTGTCAAATTAAAATTAAAGAAATTTATCAGTTCCCAGGTTTTAGTGTAAGATTTTATTTCTTTTTTTTATGTGTTTTATTTTCATTTAAGTTTGTCATTTATAAACTATTATGTAGTAAGGTGTCCCTTAAAAAAATTTTAAAAAAGAGTATTACCTCCTAAATGCATTCTATATTTTGTTTTTTTTTTAAATTTTATTTAAAAGTTAATAGTTTATAAATATATATCGAAGAAAGTATCCTCGAAAGAGACTCTTTTCTTTAAGTCCTCAATGATGGTAGTCATAACCGATCTAAAGGTTCGGGTTAAGAACACTAGAACTACGGGAAATTTCACATACCAAGAACTCCGATAAGGTCATTTTGACCCAATATGTATAAATCTTTTAACAATGGAGTTATATATGCAATTTTAAAATAACCAAGTTCTGGATATACTCTTTGACATAACAGGGCCTACGACACTTATTGAATTTATTATATAATATTTTATAAGGAGAAGAATTAAACTTTATTGATTTTTTAAAGATAACGCTACGTTGTGAACAACACTTAACTCCAATTTATTGTATTGAAGATCATTTTGATCCTGTTTGGGAAAATATTCATTAATTAAAAATATCTTTTTTTATAGGATAAACAAAAATACTTTAAATGTGACATAACAAAAGTTTCGGGAAGGGATGTAATATTTTGAAACACTTTGCGACAAAAGGGGAAAAGGGCTCTAAAAAGTTGTTTGTAGGTGTGACGTATTTTGCAAATAACCTCTAACAAAGCAAAACTGATTTTTTCCACATAACCTTGACCATTTAAATACAGAAAAGTTTTGCGTATGTGTAGCGCAATTGTCTATGTGGTTTTTGGGGTGCATTTAATTTTGCAGATTTTCTATATGTAAGATGAGAGTTTACAGTTTACTAATTAAAAAACAATGGTAAAAAAATAAACATTTTGTTTTTGTAATTAAAATTATTATTAACAAAAACATATTAATAAATGACTTTTTGTTAGCTGTTAAATCGTAACAATGTTCTAACTTTAGGTGTAAACAAATCAAGTAAGATTTATAAAGCAATTATGATTTTTCAAATTTAAAAAAAAATAAAAAACTTATTTTACATATCTAGTATAATAATTTTTATTAGTAAATTTATTTTAATATACTGAGCTAAACATCCTTCACATAAGTAAATCTGTTCAAAATATAGAATTAAACTCGAAAAAATAATTTTTGGTTAAACCCTTATAATATATTTTATTGTAATTATATTATTAATATATAATATCGTTATTTATATTTAATAATATAAAAATATTAATAGATATAAAATAAATACGTAATTTCATCAACTTGAAATACATTGTTTTTTCTTTGCATTTCATGTTAAAATCTGATCCTATTGGACATTGAAAAATAATCATAAATACTTTTTTTTGATCTACTGCTAATTGGATACTGATAATGCCTTAGAAGTAACCCTATAGTTAGAGGCTGATTCTGAGGTAAAAAGAAATGGGAGATTTTTGCAACACGTTGTTATTCATTTCATTGAATTAAAATTTAACATTAAATTACATTATACTTTTCAAAATGATACATAATGATGTAGTAAAAAATATATTGATAATGAACTAAATAAAACTAACTAAAAATTTGAATTATTGGTAATTCTGAAATTTTCTGATTTCTACATCTGGCACTAATACTAGTTCTTAAAACAAAACAAAAACAGTTTTAATGTCCCTGAGGAGTGTAGAAAAAAACTAGATGTAGTGTAATTTTTTTTTTTGTAAAAAAAATGTCACCCTAATATATATATACATATATAAATATATATATATATATATATATATATATATATATATATATATATATATATATATATATATATATATATATATATATATATATATATATATATATATATATATATACATATATATATATATATATATATATATATATATATATATATATATATATATATATATATATATATATATATATATATATATATATATATATATATATATATATATATATATATATATATATATATATATATATATATATATATATACATATGTAAATTATGTTAGTGTATTTTACGTTAGTGTATTTTATTTTATATATATATATATATACATATATATGTGTATTTTATTTTATATATATATATATATATATATATATATATATATATATATATATATATATATATATTATTAGACGATTACGCAAAAACTTTTGACGTGAACGGACGTACTTTTGTAAACTAAATTAAAAATGGCTAAATTTACCGTTTCTCAAATTAAAGACCTGTTAGATATTCATGAGAATACTTTATTAAAAATATTTAACGAGAAGTTTGATAAAATGGAAATTAAGCTATTAAATCTTCAAGAAGAAAATACAAAACTAAAAAAAGAAACTAATGAGCGAAAGAAATCGGCGGAGTTTCTTAGCGAGAAATATGAAGCAATTGTTCAAGAACTTTCTGAAATGAAAAAAAAGCCAAACTTACAATCAAACCAAAATGATATTACAAACGTTGTTGTCAAAGACAAACTAGCTGAGTTGGAAGACAGGAGCAGAAAAAACAACCTAAGGTTTACGGGAGTTGAAGAAGATGAAAACGAAACGTGGGAATTGAGTGAGGAAAAGATTCAAAATGTGTTAAAGACAAAACTTGGATTTAAAAGTAATGTTGAAATTGAACGGGCACACAGAACAGGTAAAAAAAGTAGCGATGGAAAAAAGTACAACAGAACCATAATAGTTAAATTTTTAAACTACAAAGACAAAAAAACTGCGTTGGATAACTATGTTCAGTTAAAATTGTGGAACGATCGATTTTACGTAAATGAAGACTACAGTGAAAGAACTTTAAAATTGCGAAAACAGTTATTTAAAGAGGCAAAAGATTTGAGAGCCAAAGGTAAATATGCTAAAGTTGTATATAATAAACTTGTAACGCGCGACTTTTAAGAAAATCTTTTATTTTAGAGTTATTGATTTTATCTTTATTATTTATTTATTTTTAACTTTTATTGTTTTTAAAGACAAAAATGGATTCAAGTCGCTCTAAAAATTTTGACATTTTTAAATTTAATGATTTTATACTTAACAAAAGAGTCCGATCCGGATCAAAGTTATTTTAGTGAAACAGATGCTTTACAAAGCAACTGCAGCTAATTTTATGCTTTTGAAATAAAAGAATTTCTTGAGCGTGATAAATTTAATGCAATTCATATAAATATAAGAAGTTTAAAAAAAATTTTTGAGAATCTTTGCAATAGTTTTGAGAAAAATCTAACTATTTTTAGTGTAATTTGCCTAACTGAAACCTGGTGTAGTTCTGCTGACTCAAATTTAGATAATAATTTTAAAATACCGGGCTATAATTTAATTTCATTAGGGCGGAAAACAAACAAACGCGGCGGTGGTTTAATTATTTATGTAAAAGAAAACCTACGGTATTTTGTTAGGCATGACATGAGTATTTCTGACGTCAATATGGAGGTTTTAACGATTGAAATATTAGGCAATAAAACTAAAAATATTGTAATTAGCTGTTGATATCGCCAACCTACTGGCGAAATTAATACATTTAGTTCATTTTTACATGACGATGTTGTAAATAAAATCAACCACGAAACGAAATTACTTTACATATTAGGTGATCTGAATTTAAATTGCTTTGAGTATCACGTCAAAAAAGACATTAATGGGTTTTATAATGGCCTATTTCAAAATGGAGCAGTTCCTCTAATAAACAAACCAACAAGAATTACTCAAACAACAACTTCCTTAATTGATAACATTGTAACCAATGATATTTTTAATAATTCGCTTAAAAAAGGCATTATTAAAAGTGACATATCTGATCATTTCCCTATTTTCTTTTCAATAGATATTTATGCGAAAATTTTATATAATGAAAAAAAATCATTTAAAAAACGACTTTTTCATAATAAAAACCTAGAATCTTTTAAATATCAACTTTCTTTAGTTAATTGGGACATTATTAACTTTTCTGAAGACATTTATTTAATATACAAATCTTTTTTTTAAATTTTTTATGAAATTTATGACATCAATTTTCCCAAAGTAGAAATAAATTACAAACATAAAAAAATTAAATCGCCATGGATTACTAAAGGTATTCTAAAATCATCTAAAATTAAACAAAAACTTTATATTAAATATTTAAAATTGAAAACAACTGAGACTAAGACCAATTATAAAAATTACGTAAGACTATTTGAACGCCTAAGGAAAAATTCAAAATTAATATATTACACTAATTTACTTGAAAAATACAAATTAAACTCTAAACGCACTTGGCAACTAATAAACGAAATTACGGGTAACACTAAAAAAAAATTGCAATCTTTGCCCTCAGTTATTAAAGTAGATGATATTTTTATTCTTCATCAAAAAACAATTGTTTCCGAATTTAATAAATATTTTGTATCTGTAGGACAAAACCTAGCCGAAATAATTCCAAACCCTAAAAAATCATTTAAGGCAACATATGACCCTCTAAACTCGTATCTAAATTTTTTTGATTTGTCTTTTGAAGAGTTTGAAAGTGCTTATAAATTGTTAAAGTCAAATAAAGCAGTTGGTCCAGATGATGTCAATGGGAACGTTATTATAAACTGTTTTGACGTTTTAAAAGACATACTTTTCCAAATTTTTAAATGCTCTATTAATCAGGGAGTTTTTCCTGATGATTTAAAAATAGCAAAAATTATTCCTATATTTAAAGAAGGAGAAAAAACTAATGTTAAACACTATCGTCCAATTTCTATCCTCTCTGTTTTTTCTAAAATTTTAGAAAGAATTTTGTACAACAGAATATACAATCACCTTTTGTCAAAAAAATTATGATATAACATGCAAAATGGATTTAAAAAAAATAATTCAACAGAGCATGCAATTATTCAGCTTACAAGAAGTATATCAGACTCATTTAATAATTCTAAATTCACATTGGGAGTATTTATTGATTTAGCGAAAGCGTTTGATACCATTAATCATAAAATTCTCGCTAAAAAATTAAAATGTTGTGGTATAACAGGCAATGTTTTAAAATTGTTAAAAAGTTATTTAACTAATCGCAAACAATTTGTTTACGCCGATGAAACATTATCATTAAATTTGTTAAATATTACATGTGGAGTTCCTCAAGGATCCATATTAGGACCTCTTTTTTTCCTTATTTATATTAATGATTTATACAAAGCCTCGGATTTAATAACAATTATGTTTGCTGATGACACCAATTTATTCATGTCACACAAAAGCATTCCTACTTTATTTAGTTGCTTGAACATCGAGTTAATCAAAATATCTGACTGGTTTAAGACTAACAAATTATCTCTTAACATTGATAAAACTAAATGGGTTCTTTTCCATCCTCTTATCAAAAAACATAAACTGCCAATTAACATGCCTCATCTTGTTATTGACAATATACAAATTAAACAAGTAACAGTAACCAACTTTCTAGGTGTTTGTATAGATGAAAATCTTACATGGAAAAGTCACATTAAAAACTTATCAAGTAAAATTTCAAAAAGTATAGGAATATGGTACAAAGCAAGAAATGTTTTAAATAAACGTACTTTAGTACAATTATATCACTCATTTATTCATTGTCACATAAACTATGCAAACATTGCTTGGGGTAGTGCAAAGAAAATTAAACTTAAACCTCTTTATTGTCAGCAGAAGCACGGCTCATATATTTTAAAGACCGTTATACTCATGCCAAGCCTCTATTATTTGAAATGAAAGTTTTTAATATATACGAGCTTAACATTTTTAATATTCTTTGTTTTATGTTTAAATGTAAAACCAATTCATCCCCTATTTCTTTCCATAATTTGTATTTATCGAAAGATAAAAATAAATACATTTTGCGGAATGATAATTTTATTAAGCAGCCCATTTTTCAAACAAATCTTATTAAATTTTGTATTGATTATCTTTTCTTTTAAACGAAAGCTTAAAGAACTCATTTTTACAATTGAAGATGTAACAAAATACTTTTGATATTTTTTTTTTTTTTTTTTAGTGATCTTCCTTTTTACCCCCTATTTAACTATTGATTTATAAAAATTATATATGCATCATTAACAATTGTAATATATAATAATGTATCTTGTATTTGTAACGGAATATTTTAAGTTTCTTACTTCGTTAACTTATTTCTTATCTTGTAAATATTTTATAAATTTTAACACGATCGTTTCTTAGCGGTACTCGACGACAAGACCGTATGGTCTTCTACGAGTTTCCGCGTTCTTTTATTATTTAGTAACGATTATTATATATATATATATATATATATATATATATATAAATATATATATATATATATATATATGTTTTTATTGTTATATATTTGTATTTTAAATATTGTAACGAAATGCTTATTTATAATGTAATAAAAAAAATATATATATATATATATATATATATATATATATATATATATATATATATATATATATATATATATATATATATATATATATACATATATCAGGGTTTCCATTCAAATTTAAAAATGAAAATCATTGACTTTCATGACTGTTTGTAAATTGAAAATGTTTTCATTATTGTTTTCTGTTCGAATAAAATAAAATAATCATTAAAACCTTACACTGCAATAATATCTTTTTTAAAAAGGCAGCTAAAGTATTACACTAGACAAAGTAGAACTTTTCTTTAAAAATATCACTAGTAGAAAAAAAAGAAGATCATTTTAAAAAGTTACACAAAATTTCAATGACTTTCATAAAAAATTATGGAATTCCATGACTTTTTCCAGTACCAAATAAAATTTTAAGACATTTCTACTACTAGTGGCCACTCATATAAATGTATGTATGTATATATGTATATATATATATATATATATATATATATATATATATATATATATATATATATATATATATATATTTATATATATATATATATATATATATATACATGAATGAAATATATATATATATATATATATATATATATATATATATATATATATATATATATATATATATATATATATATATATATATATATATATATATACATGAATGAAATAACAATGTTTATATTAAGTTACATAATAGCATATGTAAATAGCTTTTGTTTATTCGTATATACAAAACTAAAGTATCAAACTTTTAAATTTTTTTAAAAACTCTTTTTATTTTGTTTTATATTTGTAATGTGTACATATTATATTATGACATACAATACAAATTTACATATACTACATGTATATAGACTATATACATATTGTATATGTATATGAAATATACTATTATAGTATATGAAATATAGTATAAAAATATACTATGTTAAAGTATATGAAAATTTGTAAAATTTAAAAGTTTTTCTCGTTATAACTAAATAAAAATAAGTAAAAAATTGAAAAAGCAAATGAAGTGCGTTTGAGCAGCATCTTGAAAAAACTCCACTTTTAAAACCTAGCTGTAATTTAAATTTAATGAGACATCTTATGTTATATATTTGATAAATATATCGCGCATAATTAACATTCACAAAAGTAATTTAACAATGTTTTTTGAATATTCAATATTTAATTATTCCGCAAAATATAAACATTACGTCACCTAAGCTCACCTATGGAAACATGTTTCAACCTCGAAAGTTACGCACGGAAGTTGCAAGTTTGTCTAGTTTATGTAGTTGTTGTAATGAAAATAAATGAAAAAATGCTTGTGCTTCAAATGAAAGATTATATAATTAAAACTCATACTTTATATATTTTCAATGAGAAATAGCAGTCATCAAATACTTATAGCTAAATATAGCGTAGAAGAGTATAGAGTATAGCGTTTTAAAAACCATTATATATTTTTCAAACTATTGCAACATTTATGTGCAAAAATATAAAACAAAGAAAAACACGTATATGTAATAATTCAGGCACCCTAAAATATAATTTTTTTTGTTATAATTGTTCTTTAAGATAATCATAACAGTATGTATATTCTTTTAAATCTCAGCTACTAAATAGAAAAACAAAGAAAAAGAAAAATGGGCATTTCCATTTCAGTGCATGATTTCCATTTCTGTGCGTGATAAAAGATCTTTTATCTTTTTAAAATATTCTTGTTTTTTATTTTTACCTCGGTAATATAATATTAGAATAATAATATGCAATATACTAATAAAATATACTAAGTAATAATTGCTGTGTAATAAATTTTAGAATACTCTAAAAATATCTAAAAGTAACTAATTGTACCTAAAAGTAACTAACTGTACCTGAAAGTAACTACTGGTACCTAAAAGTAACTTATAGTACCTTATTGGCTAATCTAATTTAATAACTTATTAATGTTGATTAATGAAAAGTTATCCTATAATATTAGAATAGTTTATAATTTTTAGCCTAATATAGTACACACAAAATTTAATTAAAATACAATTGAAAATTGAAATTCAAATAATAATTAAAATACAATTAAAAATTATAATGCAATTGAAAATATAAAAATACTTCTTTTGTTTTCAGTGTTGTATATATTTATATATTTTTTTAATGTTTATTAGATTGATGGATGTGTAACATTCAAAACTCTAATGAGCTCACTTATTAAAAATGTTACATTATATCGGTGGAGTTCCCCAACAATTAGTTTTTTTGCACAAGTGAGAGAAGATGCAGCAGCTATATCATTAAATTCATCACTGGAAACAGTTTATATGGTTAAAAATGCCATCAAGTTAACTTTTCAGGGAAGTGATGTTTTTAAACCAGGATTTCCTTTTTCCGTGAAGGTATTTTTATATACTTTTTTATAATTTTTTCTAAATTTTAATTATTATAAAGTTGTTTGTGATCCAAAAATGGACAGTGATGGTCATCGGATCTGAATGTTTGCATTTCATCATCATCATCATTATCATCATCATCATCATCATAATCATCATCATCATCATCATCATCATCATCATCATCATCATCATCATCATCATCATCATCATCATCATCATCATCATCATTATCATCATCATCATCATCATCATCATCATTATCATTATCATAATCATCATTATTGTCATCATCATTATCATCATCATTATTATCGTCATCATCATCATCATCATCATTATTGTCATCATGATCATCATCATGATCAGATAACTCCTTAGATATGATAGGCTTTTAGGTAACAAATCTTACAAACATTCATCATATTTAGTTTTCAATTTTTTATTGCCTTTTGACTAATTCTCCAATTCTACAATTTTACTGCAAAATCACCCATATTTAAAGATCTTGATAGAGCACCAAATCTCTTGTGAACACAAGTTCACAAATCTCTTGTGAACAACAATTTGACAAACAGTACAAGCAATTTCTCCGTTCTTACATATTTGTATTGTCTTGGGTGTCCTCATAGAGATCAGTGTGGGCTTTGTCCAGATGATTTATATTTTTTTGCTGAGTGCAGTGATTTATAAGAAAAGGATATTTAGTAAAAACTTTTTATTTAGGAATGTTTTAGGATATTTAAAAGGAAATTAAATTCTATATATTTAAGTATTAATTTCCTTGTAAGTTATGTTTTTTTTAAACAATAAACAAATTAAACAAATTTGTAGATCATTTGTATATGTCATGATTGCTATTGTTAAATATATGTATATGTTGTTATTGCTGCTGTTGTTGTTATCAGTAGAATCAAGTTGAATCTTTTATGAATTATATTTTCTTTAAATGATACCATCTGTGATTATTATCCTCTGCAAACAAAATTTCCTATGTGAATGATATCTTCTATGAATCATATTTTTTATAAATCGTATCTTCTTTATTGAAAATTATAATTAATATAATATTGTTATTTTATTTAATATTGCTTTTAGAAATCTGATCAAAAGAGAAACACCAATTATTAAGTTATCTTATTATAACCACAATTATATATTAATAACTCAATATCTATTATAAACAAACAGAAAGTGAAAAAATAAAAATATAAAAATGTATTTAAAGAACAAGACACAAATATGTTGCTGCATCCTGGCATATTCTTGTAAAAATGTTTTTCCAAATTTCTATTCTCATATTGTATTTCTCAAGTTTTAAATTCTCATATACATCTCATCCTACCTATGCATCTCATTCTACCTCTGCATCTTATCCTACCTCAATTTTTGAGTTTCAATTTTATTGACTCAAATCTGGTTTGTGTTTTTAATTCTCTTAATCTAATTATAGATAAAAGAATTTATTATCAATTGAATATAAATCATTGTTTGATATATATTATCATGCTTATATGTTTGATATGCAATTTCATTGTTATTTGTATACCATTGTTACTAAATGAGAATGAGCAGTATGAATGTTATAATTAGCAGTATAAAAACTAATAACAATAAAAGTGTTTTTTTTTTATTAATAATATTTGTTTACAAAAATATTCATTCTGATAATTGTTTATAATATTGTTTTTAATAATAAACATAACGAATAATATTTTGCTTTGTTTCTAAAACTAATTTTTTTGACAATAAAAAGTTTTAAAAGGAGACAGAACTTATCAGATAATATTAAAAGTTTGTCAAACTAAACTTTAATACAATTATATTATATAAGTCTAAAATTTAAGTTAAAATACAAATAAAACTAAATTAAAATACAGTGTATAGTCAACAAGGTGATAATATTTTTGATGACTAAAAATATTTAAATATATAAAAAGATTTTTATGTTATAAGTTTGTTAATTTTACTCTTTTATGTTAAAAGTTTATATATACCTTTAATATAATAGAGTAAAGTTAACAAACCTAAACATAAAAATCTTCTCATTTTGTATCTTTAAATCTTTATAGTCATTGAAAGTATTACCACTATGTAAAAACATAACCATTATGTAGTATTGCTGATGACAGTTATAATTTTAATTTTTAGAAAGGTAGTAAGGCGGAAATTATTGTCTACTATACTTCAGTTAATCGTTTAATTCGAAAAGAACAGTCTTTTATTCTGTATGTTTTTTTATTTTATTTGAATGATGCACAATTGTTATAGCACAATGTATGTTGATTGCACAACATCCAATTATAAGTATAACTAATTTATTGTATAACAGTAATATAAAAGTAAATATATATATATATATATATATATATATATATATATATATATATACACATATATCTACCTATCTATCTATATATATATATATATATATATATATATATATATATATATATATATATATATATATATATATATATATATACATAAATATATCTATATACAAATATATATATACATATATATAAATATATATATATATATATATATATATCTATATATATATATACATATATATCTATCTATCTATATATATATATATATATATATATATATATATATATATATATATATATATATATATATATATATATATATATATATAGATAGATAGATATATATGTATATATATATATATATATATATATATATATATATACATATCTATCTATCTATCTATATATATATATATATATGTATATATATATATATATATATATATATATATATATATGTATATATATATATATATATATATATATATATATATATATATATATATATATATATATATGTTTATATATTTATTTAGTATTAAATGGTTTTCTTGCTTTGTAAGAACTGTCATTTTTAGCTTGTGTGTACTGGAAACATTCAATCATCATATTTTTTTTGTTGGTACAACTCCAACTAATGCAGCATATGCTCAAGCAGCACAGAAAACCTCAACAGCTCAACCAACACCAACAGTTTTCCAAAATATTTCAGAGTCATTTTTTAGCAACACAAATGACTCATTAAGACTTTCTATTAAAGTACCTGTGTTTGGAACCCAAAAGCCAATATCTAGACCTCCACTGCCATCACAGTATAGTAGAAGTCAGTTTAGTATTTCGTTTCTTGTCACTTCAAAAATGATGCCAATTTGTCACATGCTTGTGTATTACTTGTATGGAAATGAAGTAGTGGCAGATAATATTGACATTGAAATTGTCGAATTTGAAAACAAGGTCAGTTCATTTTATTATATACTAGCTGTAGCTCATGCTTAAATTTGGTGCAAAAACTATACTTATTGTAAGTGGAAATCACCTAGACCCTAATCACCAAGGTAATAAAATTGTAGGTGGTTTCCATTCCTCCACACATCTATAATAAAAACTGCCTCTATGTATATGTTTTTCGATGAAATTCATATAATTTGTACAATGTACAGATAAATAATGTTAAATTCAAAGTGTAACTTGTACGTGTATAACAATCAACAACATTTGCTAAGTTTAAATAAGTTTATTATAATTCAGAGTTAATTTTAAAAACTATTTGATGACCTTAATTAGTATTGCAACGAAAGTATCGCAATTGAAAAACTTACAAAGATTTTTGTTTGCATATTTTACAAAATCTCTAAAAACAATGACATGTCTCTATTGCAAAAAAAATAAAAATTAATATCAAACATAATTTTAAAACTATTATCTCAATTTTTTAGTCTAACACTAGTTCAGTATACAAATTGCAGAACATAAAATATAAAATGTGGAATACAAAAATAAATTTATAAAGAATAAAGTATTGTGTGTTTAACAGACATGCATTTAATGGTCCTTGTATACCAGCAAGATAAAAATATATAAAACCAATAACATTATAAGAAAAACCAACATCAACCTTGTTTTATATAAAACGTATCACTGTATTTTTAAACAGTTGCAGCAAGTGTATTTTAAATATGGAACTACTACTATAAAAATAAAAGTTGTAATGAACGGATCAAATGGTGGTCTAAAACTTACAAAAAAAACCTCAAAACCGCAACCAGCAACAATCTTATTTTAAAAAAATAAAAATTCTTTGTTTTTTCAATCATTTTACACAATTAAATAAAAGAAACTACAGTAAAACATGTTTAGTTTTATTATTATTAAGTTCCAGAATATAAATTATAATAAATAAAACTTCAAGTGTGTTATACATACTTACAATTTAAGACAGCTTGAAACTTACTATGATCAAAATTACAATAATATAGTCAATATAGAACTAACAACAATCTAAAATAGAGCAAAACAACAAAAATATTAAAAAAATTTATTCTTAAAAATGTATAATTATTTAATTTAAAAATAAATAAATACAATTAGGTAAGCAAATAGTAAAAAACATGACAAAGGCTTTTTATCTAAGTTCTCATTGTTTTTTTTTTATCTTATGTGACTATTTTCTAGCTTAGATATATTTTCTTGAAATTTCTTTTTCTCTGTGTGAAAAGACGCACGAAGAAGCACGATTGGGATTTTTAAGGTCAGCATTTTTTTTTAGAGATACAACTATCAGGAATTATCTTTTATATATATATGAATTTCCGGATATACAATGAAATTGTGAAAGCCACTAGCTAAATGCTAAATTAAGAGGAAAATAACGGATAATATATTACAGATTTTTTCCAGATATTTTTTGCAAGATATTTTCCGGATTTTTAAAATATGACCTGTATGATCACTGATATATACATTTTTGTAACCTAATGTTTTGGCTCATACTTGTGTGAGTTAGTCAGATCTTATTATGACAGCTTTTATGATGGCTTTTTGTCTATTTATATTTTTGTCTGTATCTATTTATGTCTATATAAATTATTTCCACTTAAGTAGATTAAAATTGTGTTGGTTAATCCCTAAAATATATGAGAGTTGAGTATTATGATCGAGTCACTATATGATTCATAAAGGCTTTATGAATTAGTAAGGTTTGAACAAATATTTAATAATACTATATTTAAAGTGTGTTATGGGTGTTAAGGTGTAATAATGTATTAAGGTGAATTAAGGCTTATCCTTATAAACCTTGTTAAAGTTTATGGAATGAAAATAAAAATTTATCATGACATGTTTTTATAAAAATTTTTTTTGCATAATACTATGGTTTCATCTGATGTTTAAATGTCTTAACCTTCATCTTCACCTCCATCTTCACCCTTAGTTAATTTTTATACTATAAATTTTTCAAATTATGGGTTATACATATTTAGGGGTCAAAGAAGATAATTTTTAAAAATGGTGTTTTAAAAGCCACCCTAGTGTCAAAAAACCCTAAAATGTCAGACAATTCTCTACTGTTACAAAAAAAAACATAATTATGAATTTTAATTATAGTAAATAAAAAAATTGCCAATAATAACATATTTCTAGAAAAATTAATATTTTAAGATTTTATACAAACCTATTTGCTTTTTCTAAAAAAATCAAGAAACATTATTATCGTTGTTTTAGCGTCCTTGTTTCCACTCTTGCATGGGTTGGACGTTTCTCATAATGCCATTTCTCCAATATACAAAATCTTGAGCATCTCCTTTCCTTAACTTAAGCTTTTTCATATCATCTGCAACACACTCTCTCTAAGTTTTTCTACTTCTACCTCTACCTTTTTCTCCTGAAACTTCTAACTATCTACATGCTGATACCCAATCATCTGCATCTCTACGCTCTACATCCCAAACCACTATTCCTAATCTCTCATAAGGTGTATAACTTTCCTTTAATCTTCAATGATGCACTCCTTGCTGTTAGAAGTGGATATAATTATCTAAACTTGGCCTAGCCAAACCTAACTCTTGCCCTTGATGCTTCTGCTCCACTAGCTGATCCAAATCTCAGAGATAACAAAATTTACCAACACACTATCTTTTCCTCCACTATTTATTTTAACCTTTTTTTTGACTTCTCTATATTCACACTCAATCTTAAAAGAACTTTGTATACCACTACATCTCTTATGAACCCATTGCTTACAAACTGTACAAACAATCGAGTTTGCTCTAACTCCCTTCTTAAACACTCCACAAGGCCACTTCCCAGATATTTTTTTTTAATAAATCTTTTTTCTCATAAATCTTTCTTGAAGTTGCCTAACAAAAAATATTGCATCTGTTGTTCCCTCTCCTGGCCTAAAACCAACCTGCATGTTATTGATAATTACATTGCTTCTTAATTTGTTGGAAATAATTCTTTCCAAAATCTTCATTACTTGGTCAAGCAGTTTTATTCCTCAATATGAACCACATTCTAGTGCATCTCCACATCCTTTATAAATCTTTACCATCCAACGCTTCTTCCGATCATTTGGGATTTTACCTTCATGTACAATTGCATTGCAAAGATCTGATACCCATTGAATGCCCACATGCTCTGCTGCCTTTAAAATTTCACCTAACACACCAGAAGGACCAGCAGACTTGCCTAATTGAACTCTGAGAACTAAATGGCTAATTTCACTTCACTACATGTAATTAGCTCTGCTGGTTTACTAACCATATTCACAGTAGATAAACCTTTATTCCATCCAAACTGTTCATTTAGCAGTTCTTTAAAATGAGCCATTTACCTTGTTTTTATTTCAACTTCATTTGTAAGTATTTTTCATCTAGCCCTTTAATAAAGCTTTCTCCAACTTAATTCTCTTCTTTTCCTTACCATTTGCTTTACAACTCTGAATACTTTTCGCATTTCTTTCCGATTTCTTGACTAATTTCTTTTCTTGCCTTATTTTTTCTTTTCAAAATGATTACACACTTCTTTTTATTTCTAAAATTCTCAAACAGTCATATATATTTATATTTACTTATCTTTTAGTTAAGTGGGGATACCAGTTTGTGGACATAGTGTAGATAGTCCATACACTGACAACTCAGATATCTGTGTACCGTTATCTGAGTTTTCAGTGTATGGACAGCTACCTAAATTTTCAGTTTGTGTTTAGTAGGTTGTCATACAAGTTTTTTTTTTTAAATGGCATTTGGGAGTGATTTTATTATGTGTTTATTATTGTTATTACGCCAAAAAACAATTGATTTTTTTTTTTTTTTTTTTGGTAAAATTCAACTTTAAAAATGTAAAAAAAACAATATTGGTACAATATTGAGATTTACAAATATTCATAAAACAAAATAAAAAAATACTTAAGTATTTCAAACATACAATTTTAAAACAGTTTAAGTTTTATATTTTTTGTAGGAGATGTAATCTATCTGTAAAAGAAATCTTGGTGATATTGAGCTAGTATTGAAACAATAGTCTGAATCCAATGCTTTGTTTTAGACCTCTCTAGTTTTAGACCTCTCATATCTATCAGATAAAAATTTTTTTTGTTTTTTTTTGTTTTTGTAATTCACCTCCCAAGGCCGAGAAGGCCACTACAGATGAGGAGGCTACTTGTGGCAATAACCCTCTCTCAACTCTCTAACTCCGAAACACGAACCTTGACGAACAAGGCCACTGCGCGGAGAAACAAGTTAAGCGCGGTACTACCTGCATTTTATCTGCATGAATAGGTTTAGAAAAGAAAAGATTTTTTAATTGCGGGCAGCAGGAATTATCTTTTCCGGATATTTTTGATATTTCTTTTAACTTTTAATTTAATTAAAATTGAAAACGTTTTCCACAATACAAGTTTAATATATATTTGTATGATTTTTTTGTTTTTCAAACTTTTTCACTCTTTATCCATCAACAAAAATTTGAACAAATTTTAAAAAAAGTTTAGAAAGGCACCAGCTAAAAGCCCTATGAGGAGGAAATGAGGGATAATATATTCCGGATATTTTTGGCAAAATATTTTCTGGTTTTTAAAGTATGACCTGGATGATCACTTGGGAGAGTAAGCTGGACAAATTGTTGGATATAACAAAATGAAGGTGCAACAAAATACTTTTTACTGATACAAATGTTCCGTGTTAGGAGGTTAACAATTTTTCTGCTGGAGTTCAAATTTTGTGCATTTGTTCTAAAGATATTCGGCTCCCATAACTTGACTTAATATGGCTCTGATCTCAATGAGATAACGTTGGAGAAAATTCAGGCTACCAAATGTATTAAATTGGTATAAACAAAAAGACAGGTTAAGGCAGGGAAAAAAAAACTTTTATCTTTTGAAAAATAATTTATACAAAAAGCTTATATTAAAACACAGATTCAAGTTTCCGAATCAGCCGGTAGTGATTTTATTTATGAAAATTTACCCGAAATTATTAAGGATGCAAATAATATATCTTCAGACAACCAATAATATCAAACACCAAATTATATCAAACAAAAAACTTCCCTATTTATTACCATTAAACAAAATTTCGTGAAGATCTCCAACACAGCACTAGCATCTCTCTTTGATTTGACTTCGATTTCCTGCTGCTACATCTGCATTTGTATCTTCTCCTACATTTATTATTATTAATAATAATGATAGAAATTCTAAGTCTGAATTAATTAATAAAGCAAAAGAAAAAAAAATACAGCTACTAATCAAAAAACAGAATGAATAGGATTTAAAGAATTAATACACATTAAACACCCTAAAATTATTAAAATAGAAAAAAAAATAAAAATTCATTCATGATTGGATTATAAATCACAGGGAAAAGTTCCCTTTCCCCCACTATGTTACGACTTACTCTATTTTTTATGATCAAGGCGACGGCCTATTTGTGTTAATATTTGCACTTATTCATTAAAACCTTATATTTTTAATTACTATTAAATTCTCTTTAAAATCACTTTACATTGATTATCCAAATTTAAATTTATATTATAATATTTATTGTAGTACATAATATCCCTTTTTATAAAGGCCATAATATTTGACTTTATTCTTTAAAGAATTATGCTTTAACTATAAGTTAAAGCTGAAGACAACCATGCAACACTTGTATTTTCAAAAAAAGGTAAGGTACTTCGCGGATTATTGAATTAAATTACATACTCCTCTAGTTAGAAAAATAAACAACTAAAATATTTGATTTTCACCTGTTTAGCTATACTGTTCAGATTAATTATTAACAAAAAGATTACCAGGGTATCTAATCCTGTTTAATTACCATTTTTTCAAGTTTCTAGTTTTTTTATAAAATTTTTGAAATTTTTAATTATTGTATATTTTACCAAACCAGTAATCTTAATTTTACAAATTTTATTCTATACACATTTAACCTATTTTGTCATAAAAATTTATTTTTTAAGTATCACTGCGTCTGCTGGCATTTAATTAGACAAAATTTACGATTACTTTATATCTAAATAACTTTAATTGTATAAATTTCTTTACTGCTGTTAATATTTCTTTGTTTCAGTAAAAACATGGCTTAAGCTATGCGTCTTAGGATAAAAAAGTATTAAATTTTTTAACCTGATACAAAACAGGAAAAACCACCTAAGGTAAATAAAAATATAAAGCCGGTAGCTCATAACATAGGTGTAGATAAGTTAATTTTTCATCCACACATTGTTGCTAGTCAACTAAAAATTTTAATTCCTGTAGGAATAGCAATAATCATAGTAGCTGCTGTAAAATAAGCTCTAGTATCAACATCCATACCTACAGTAAACATATGATGAGCTCATACAATAAAACCTAAAAAGGCTATTGCTAATTGAGCATATATCATACCTAAAGATCCAAAAACTTGGTTTTTTGAACTGAAAATAAGAATAATTTGTGAAATAATTCCAAATCCTGGAATTATTAAAATATATACTGACCAAATGGATGACCAAAAAATCAAAATAAATGCTGATATAAAACGGGATCTCCTCCTCCAGCCGGATCAAAAAAAGTAGCATTAAAATTCCTATCAGTCAATAACATAGTTATTGCTCCTGCTAAAACGGGGAGAGAAAGAAGTAATAGGAATGCCGTTATTAAAACAGATCACACAAATAAAGGAAGCTTATCAAATGTTAAACCTGGTGTTCTCATGTTGAAAATAGTTGTAATAAAGTTAATTGCTCCAGCAATTGAAGAAAAACCGGCACAGTGTAACCTAAAAATAGCTAGATCTACAGACCCTCCTAAATGAGCTAAAGGCCCAGATAAGGGGGGATAAACTGTTCAACCTGTTCCTGCTCCTTGTTCTACTAAAGATGAAGTTAAGAGTAAAATTAATGAAGGAGGAAGTAGTCAAAAACTTAAATTATTTAGTCTGGGAAAAGCCATGTCTGGTGCTCCTATATATATAGGCACAAATCAATTTCCATAACCTCCTATTAGGACTGACATAACTAAAAAAAAAATCATTACAAAAGCATGAGCTGTTACTATAACATTATATAAATGATCATCTCCTAATACTCTTCCTGGTGCTGAAAGTTCTATTCTAATTAACATACTTAAAGCAGTTCCTATCATTCCAGAAAATGCCCCAAAAATGATATATAAAGTTCCTATATCTTTGTGATTAGTTGAAAACATTCAAAGTGTGATTCAATTATACACTTATTTTTTGAAAAAACAAGTAATTTTCTAATTTTCCTATTGTTGGAATGATCAATAAAAAATAAAAAAAATAAAATAAACTAGAAATTATACTGATTATTATATAAGGGTTTTCTATAAGGTTTAGAGCCTAATCAAGTTAATAAGATGAAGTTTGCTATAAACATTCAATATAATAATTTTCCTATGGGTCTAAAAGTTAATGAAAAAAATTTATTAGTATGTAAAAATGGAATAGCAAATAAAATTATTATACTTAATATTAAAGCTAATACTCCTCCTAACTTGTTAGGAATTGATCTTAATATAGCTAAGCAAATAAAAAATATCATTCTGGCATTATATGAACAGGGGTTACTAATGAATTAGCGTTGATAAAATTTTCTGGGTCACCTAGAGTATTGGTATAAAAAAATACTATAAATAATAGAATAAATTTTAGTATAAAAAATCCATAAATATCTTTTATTGCAAAATACCAATGAAATGGTACTTTATCAAAATTACTATTAATTCCTAACGGATTACTAGATCCAACACTATGGATTAGTACTATATGAATTAGAATTAAAGATGCTAATACAAATGGAAATAGATAATGTAAACTAACAAATTTACCTAAAGTGGCATTATTTACACTAAATCCACCTCAAATTCATTGAACTATATCATCTCCTATATAAGGAATTGCAGATAAAAAATTTGTAATTACAGTAACCCCTCAAAAGGACATTTGTCCTCAAGGCAATACATAACCTATAAAAGCAGTAATCATCATTACTATAAATATAATTATACCTGAAAATCAAATAGGTTTTTTTTGATAACCCCCATAGTATAAACTTTTGCCTATGTGAATATAAACACAAATAAAGAATAAAGAAGCCCCGTTAGCGTGAATTCATTTTAATAAAAATTAATAATTTACCTATCTGCATATATGAATTATTGATTTAAAAGCTAAAATTATATTTCCACAATAATGCATAGCTAAAAAAATTCCAGTAATTAATTGAATTGCAAAACACAATCCTAATAAAGACCCAAACTTTCATAAGTAATTTATATTTGATGGGGAAGGAAGATCGATTAAAGTAGAATTAACATGTTTTATAAGATGATTCTTTTTTCTAATTCTCATTAAATAGAAATGTTAGTATAAGAACTAAATACTATGGAATCAATAAGTATGTTTTGATAAATCCCTAATACAATAATAAACACTATTAATGGTAATAAACTTTGAAATTCAAAACCTATTATATCTCTTTAAAATTTTAATAAAGGCGAACGAGAACCAAAAAACATTCTTTTGTAAACTCATAAAGAATAAATTAGATTTATGAAAACCCCTAATAAAATTAAAACAATTATAAAAAAAGAAAATTTAAAAGCTGAAATTATTAAAAATAATTCAGCTATAAAATTTAATGTTAAAGGAAATGAAACATTAGCTAAAATTAAAATAAACGAAATTATACTTAAAACCGGCATAGTAATAGTTAAACCTCTAAAATATTTTATAATTCTAGAATGAAATCTAAAATACACAATTGAAGTAATAATGAATAAACCTGAACTGGATAGACCATGAGCAATCATCATTAATATTGATCCAACTAATCCTTCAATAGAATGCGAAAAAATTCCTATAGTCACTAGGCCTATATGAGAAACTGAAGAATAAGCAATTAAACGTTTTATGTCTATTTGACGACATGTAGTTAAAGGACCGTAAACTATAGCTACGATACTCATTATAATAATCAATGGATAATAAAATTGAGAGGCCAATGGAAAAATTGGATAACAAAACCTAATTAAACCATAACCCCCTAATTTTAAAAGTATTCCTGCCAATAGTATTGAACCTGCTATTGGTGCTTCTACATGAGCTTGAGGAAGTCAATTATGAAATGGTACCATTGGTATTTTTACAGCCAAACCTACAAAAAACCCTATAAATAATCAAAATTGAATATTGTATGGAATTTTTATGAATAATAAATTTTCATAATTAGTAGTCCCAGTTAGTAAGTATATTTTAAATATACTTATTAGCATTAGTAAAGATCCTATCAAGGTATAAAAAAAAGAAATAAAAATCAGCTTTAATTTTTTCTTCCCTATAACCTTATATACCAATCATGATAAATACAGGTATAAATATACTTTCAAATAAAATATAGAACCATAAAATATCTAAAATATAAAATACTGTAATTAATAAAATAAATGATATAAATAGCAATATATTAAATTCTTTTTTAAAATATTTTATAGATTTTAAGCTTATTAATATACATAGGAATTAATAAAATACTTAAGCCTATAAAAAATATAGATAAACCATCAATAGAAAGAATAAAATCATTTCAATTAATAAATATCGAATTAATTAATAACCAATTAAAATTTAAATTAGATTGAAAATTTAAAATTTTATGATTTAAAATAAAAAATAATATAAAATAAAATAATAATATCAAAGATCAAAACAAAGAAATATTAAAAATATTTTTATTATTTCTTTGAACTAACAAGATGTTTATTATGCTTAAAAATGGAATTATTAAAAGAAAAGTTAAACACATCATTTATTAGATAAACCTCAAAAAGCCCATAATAAAGAATTAGTAATAATAATAAATGATAGACTTAAGGGTAAATAAGATTTTCATAATAAACCCATTAATTGATCATATCTTAATCTAGGAAAAGAAGTTCTAACTCAAATAAATAAAAAAACAAATACAGTCATCTTTAAGAAGAAAATAAAATTATTAATAAAGAAATAATTATTTCAATTTCCTAAAAATGAGATTACAAAAAAAGCACTGGTAAATATTATATGAGAGTATTCTGCCAAAAAGAACAAAGCAAAAGACATTGAAGAATATTCTACATTATAACCAGAAACTAATTCTGATTCACCCTCAGTTAAATCAAAAGGTGCTCTGTTAGTTTCTGCTAATGAACATATAAAAAACATTATAGCTATAGGTCATAAAGGGAAAATATAAGACATACTTTGACTTTGTGAGTTTATTAAAGAATAGATATTTGAAGTTCCAGCACATAGAATACAAGAGAAAACAACTAAGCTAATACATACTTCATAACTTATCATTTGACCAGCAGCCCTTAATGAACCTAAAAAGGCGTATTTAGAATTACTTGATCATCCAGATAAAAGTATAGAATATATATTTATTGAAGAAATAGCAAAAATAAACATCACCCCCAAATTAAAATCAAAGATTAAATTATCTACCCCCAATGGAATTATTACTCAAATAAGCAAAGATAAAGTTAAAGCTAAAATAGGAGAAAATAAATAAAGAAATATATTAACATGATTAGGAATAATTAATTCCTTTGAAAATAATTTTACACCTTCAGCTAAGGGTTGTAATAACCCATATATTCCTACCACATTAGGACCTTTTCTATTCTGACTATAACCTAGAATTTTTCTTTCTGCTAAGGTCAAATAGGCTACAGAAATTAAAACTGGAACAATAATTATCAAAAACTTTATAATTTCTAATATATTTAAATACATGTCTTTCATTATCCTTTTAATAAATTTAATAACTTTAGAGAAATAGATCCTTTTATTTTATAAAAAGCTACTATTATTGATAATCCAATAGCTGACCCAATAGCAGCAATAGTTATTATGTATATTGCTATTATTTGTCCTTCTAAAGAAAAATTAGTTAATGAACTTAATATAAAACTCATTGAAATAGATAATAATAAAATTTCTATACTAACTAGAATCAATATTATATTGCTTCTATTAATAATTATTCCAATAATACTAATACAAAACATAATTATCACTAATAAATTGAAATCAAATAGCATTATTCTCATTCTAATCCCCCTCTTAACCACTCGTAAATTAATTCTATGACTAATATAACTATAAATAAATAAATAACTAATTGTGAATAATAATCTATCAAATTTGAATTTACAGATCATGGAAATAAATAAATTATTTCCATGATCTGTAAATTCAAAATTATAAGTCGAATACTAAAAACAAAATAGCAATTAAAAAAATCTTGTAAAAAATGGTTGACCAGTTGAATGAAAAGGATTAAATCCACATTCATAAATAGAAACTTTCTCTTTATCTGGCGATTTAAAAGAAAGAAAAATTGAAAAAAACAAAATAACAGAACTAAGTAAAAAACTAATAAGTAAATAAATAAATAAATTAAATTTCATGAATTGTTTCTTAAATGTTGTATAAATATTTTTTGCTTCTTTAAATTAAAATTATGAGTAATCGTTAAAACAATTACTCCTATCATCCCTATTGACAGAATAATGCTTATTAACATAAAATTTAAATAATTTTCAGAGTAAAAAAACAGAACTAAATTATGAAAATTATAATAATTTATCAGATTAAAATTTAAAAAATTATCATTTAAATAATAAGGTAAAAATACATTTTTGTTAATAACTTTTATCACTATTGAAGTTAAAACAATTAAAATTAAAGGAATTATATTATTATTATTAGAACTTTTTTTTATTTGAATAATATCTAACATCATTATTACAAATAAAAACAAAATCACTATAGCTCCTACATATATTATTATTAAAAATAATGATAGAAATTCTAAGTCTAAATTAAATAATAAGCAAAAGAAAAAAAAATACAGCTACTAATCCAAAAACAGAATGAATAGGATTTAAAGAATTAATACACATTAAACACCCTAAAATTATTAAAATAGAAAAAAAAATAAAAATTCATTCATGATTGGATTATAAATCACAGGGAAAAGTTCCCTTTCCCCCACTATGTTACGACTTACTCTATTTTTTATGATCAAGGCGACGGCCTATTTGTGTTAATATTTGCACTTATTCATTAAAACCTTATATTTTTAATTACTATTAAATTCTCTTTAAAATCACTTTACATTGATTATCCAAATTTAAATTTATATTATAATATTTATTGTAGTACATAATATCCCTTTTTATAAAGGCCATAATATTTGACTTTATTCTTTAAAGAATTATGCTTTAACTATAAGTTAAAGCTGAAGACAACCATGCAACACTTGTATTTTCAAAAAAAGGTAAGGTACTTCGCGGATTATTGAATTAAATTACATACTCCTCTAGTTAGAAAAATAAACAACTAAAATATTTGATTTTCACCTGTTTAGCTATACTGTTCAGATTAATTATTAACAAAAAGATTACCAGGGTATCTAATCCTGTTTAATTACCATTTTTTCAAGTTTCTAGTTTTTTTATAAAATTTTTGAAATTTTTAATTATTGTATATTTTACCAAACCAGTAATCTTAATTTTACAAATTTTATTCTATACACATTTAACCTATTTTGTCATAAAAATTTATTTTTTAAGTATCACTGCGTCTGCTGGCATTTAATTAGACAAAATTTACGATTACTTTATATCTAAATAACTTTAATTGTATAAATTTCTTTACTGCTGTTAATATTTCTTTGTTTCAGTAAAAACATGGCTTAAGCTATGCGTCTTAGGATAAAAAAGTATTAAATTTTTTAACCTGATACAAAACAGGAAAAACCACCTAAGGTAAATAAAAATATAAAGCCGGTAGCTCATAACATAGGTGTAGATAAGTTAATTTTTCATCCACACATTGTTGCTAGTCAACTAAAAATTTTAATTCCTGTAGGAATAGCAATAATCATAGTAGCTGCTGTAAAATAAGCTCTAGTATCAACATCCATACCTACAGTAAACATATGATGAGCTCATACAATAAAACCTAAAAAGGCTATTGCTAATTGAGCATATATCATACCTAAAGATCCAAAAACTTGGTTTTTTGAACTGAAAATAAGAATAATTTGTGAAATAATTCCAAATCCTGGAATTATTAAAATATATACTGACCAAATGGATGACCAAAAAATCAAAATAAATGCTGATATAAAACGGGATCTCCTCCTCCAGCCGGATCAAAAAAAGTAGCATTAAAATTCCTTTCAGTCAATAACATAGTTATTGCTCCTGCTAAAACGGGGAGAGAAAGAAGTAATAGGAATGCCGTTATTAAAACAGATCACACAAATAAAGGAAGCTTATCAAATGTTAAACCTGGTGTTCTCATGTTGAAAATAGTTGTAATAAAGTTAATTGCTCCAGCAATTGAAGAAAAACCGGCACAGTGTAACCTAAAAATAGCTAGATCTACAGACCCTCCTAAATGAGCTAAAGGCCCAGATAAGGGGGGATAAACTGTTCAACCTGTTCCTGCTCCTTGTTCTACTAAAGATGAAGTTAAGAGTAAAATTAATGAAGGAGGAAGTAGTCAAAAACTTAAATTATTTAGTCTGGGAAAAGCCATGTCTGGTGCTCCTATATATATAGGCACAAATCAATTTCCATAACCTCCTATTAGGACTGACATAACTAAAAAAAAAATCATTACAAAAGCATGAGCTGTTACTATAACATTATATAAATGATCATCTCCTAATACTCTTCCTGGTGCTGAAAGTTCTATTCTAATTAACATACTTAAAGCAGTTCCTATCATTCCAGAAAATGCCCCAAAAATGATATATAAAGTTCCTATATCTTTGTGATTAGTTGAAAACATTCAAAGTGTGATTCAATTATACACTTATTTTTTGAAAAAACAAGTAATTTTCTAATTTTCCTATTGTTGGAATGATCAATAAAAAATAAAAAAAATAAAATAAACTAGAAATTATACTGATTATTATATAAGGGTTTTCTATAAGGTTTAGAGCCTAATCAAGTTAATAAGATGAAGTTTGCTATAAACATTCAATATAATAATTTTCCTATGGGTCTAAAAGTTAATGAAAAAAATTTATTAGTATGTAAAAATGGAATAGCAAATAAAATTATTATACTTAATATTAAAGCTAATACTCCTCCTAACTTGTTAGGAATTGATCTTAATATAGCTAAGCAAATAAAAAATATCATTCTGGCATTATATGAACAGGGGTTACTAATGAATTAGCGTTGATAAAATTTTCTGGGTCACCTAGAGTATTGGTATAAAAAAATACTATAAATAATAGAATAAATTTTAGTATAAAAAATCCATAAATATCTTTTATTGCAAAATACCAATGAAATGGTACTTTATCAAAATTACTATTAATTCCTAACGGATTACTAGATCCAACACTATGGATTAGTACTATATGAATTAGAATTAAAGATGCTAATACAAATGGAAATAGATAATGTAAACTAACAAATTTACCTAAAGTGGCATTATTTACACTAAATCCACCTCAAATTCATTGAACTATATCATCTCCTATATAAGGAATTGCAGATAAAAAATTTGTAATTACAGTAACCCCTCAAAAGGACATTTGTCCTCAAGGCAATACATAACCTATAAAAGCAGTAATCATCATTACTATAAATATAATTATACCTGAAAATCAAATAGGTTTTTTTTGATAACCCCCATAGTATAAACTTTTGCCTATGTGAATATAAACACAAATAAAGAATAAAGAAGCCCCGTTAGCGTGAATTCATTTTAATAAAAATTAATAATTTACCTATCTGCATATATGAATTATTGATTTAAAAGCTAAAATTATATTTCCACAATAATGCATAGCTAAAAAAATTCCAGTAATTAATTGAATTGCAAAACACAATCCTAATAAAGACCCAAACTTTCATAAGTAATTTATATTTGATGGGGAAGGAAGATCGATTAAAGTAGAATTAACATGTTTTATAAGATGATTCTTTTTTCTAATTCTCATTAAATAGAAATGTTAGTATAAGAACTAAATACTATGGAATCAATAAGTATGTTTTGATAAATCCCTAATACAATAATAAACACTATTAATGGTAATAAACTTTGAAATTCAAAACCTATTATATCTCTTTAAAATTTTAATAAAGGCGAACGAGAACCAAAAAACATTCTTTTGTAAACTCATAAAGAATAAATTAGATTTATGAAAACCCCTAATAAAATTAAAACAATTATAAAAAAAGAAAATTTAAAAGCTGAAATTATTAAAAATAATTCAGCTATAAAATTTAATGTTAAAGGAAATGAAACATTAGCTAAAATTAAAATAAACGAAATTATACTTAAAACCGGCATAGTAATAGTTAAACCTCTAAAATATTTTATAATTCTAGAATGAAATCTAAAATACACAATTGAAGTAATAATGAATAAACCTGAACTGGATAGACCATGAGCAATCATCATTAATATTGATCCAACTAATCCTTCAATAGAATGCGAAAAAATTCCTATAGTCACTAGGCCTATATGAGAAACTGAAGAATAAGCAATTAAACGTTTTATGTCTATTTGACGACATGTAGTTAAAGGACCGTAAACTATAGCTACGATACTCATTATAATAATCAATGGATAATAAAATTGAGAGGCCAATGGAAAAATTGGATAACAAAACCTAATTAAACCATAACCCCCTAATTTTAAAAGTATTCCTGCCAATAGTATTGAACCTGCTATTGGTGCTTCTACATGAGCTTGAGGAAGTCAATTATGAAATGGTACCATTGGTATTTTTACAGCCAAACCTACAAAAAACCCTATAAATAATCAAAATTGAATATTGTATGGAATTTTTATGAATAATAAATTTTCATAATTAGTAGTCCCAGTTAGTAAGTATATTTTAAATATACTTATTAGCATTAGTAAAGATCCTATCAAGGTATAAAAAAAAGAAATAAAAATCAGCTTTAATTTTTTCTTCCCTATAACCTTATATACCAATCATGATAAATACAGGTATAAATATACTTTCAAATAAAATATAGAACCATAAAATATCTAAAATATAAAATACTGTAATTAATAAAATAAATGATATAAATAGCAATATATTAAATTCTTTTTTAAAATATTTTATAGATTTTAAGCTTATTAATATACATAGGAATTAATAAAATACTTAAGCCTATAAAAAATATAGATAAACCATCAATAGAAAGAATAAAATCATTTCAATTAATAAATATCGAATTAATTAATAACCAATTAAAATTTAAATTAGATTGAAAATTTAAAATTTTATGATTTAAAATAAAAAATAATATAAAATAAAATAATAATATCAAAGATCAAAACAAAGAAATATTAAAAATATTTTTATTATTTCTTTGAACTAACAAGATGTTTATTATGCTTAAAAATGGAATTATTAAAAGAAAAGTTAAACACATCATTTATTAGATAAACCTCAAAAAGCCCATAATAAAGAATTAGTAATAATAATAAATGATAGACTTAAGGGTAAATAAGATTTTCATAATAAACCCATTAATTGATCATATCTTAATCTAGGAAAAGAAGTTCTAACTCAAATAAATAAAAAAACAAATACAGTCATCTTTAAGAAGAAAATAAAATTATTAATAAAGAAATAATTATTTCAATTTCCTAAAAATGAGATTACAAAAAAAGCACTGGTAAATATTATATGAGAGTATTCTGCCAAAAAGAACAAAGCAAAAGACATTGAAGAATATTCTACATTATAACCAGAAACTAATTCTGATTCACCCTCAGTTAAATCAAAAGGTGCTCTGTTAGTTTCTGCTAATGAACATATAAAAAACATTATAGCTATAGGTCATAAAGGGAAAATATAAGACATACTTTGACTTTGTGAGTTTATTAAAGAATAGATATTTGAAGTTCCAGCACATAGAATACAAGAGAAAACAACTAAGCTAATACATACTTCATAACTTATCATTTGACCAGCAGCCCTTAATGAACCTAAAAAGGCGTATTTAGAATTACTTGATCATCCAGATAAAAGTATAGAATATATATTTATTGAAGAAATAGCAAAAATAAACATCACCCCCAAATTAAAATCAAAGATTAAATTATCTACCCCCAATGGAATTATTACTCAAATAAGCAAAGATAAAGTTAAAGCTAAAATAGGAGAAAATAAATAAAGAAATATATTAACATGATTAGGAATAATTAATTCCTTTGAAAATAATTTTACACCTTCAGCTAAGGGTTGTAATAACCCATATATTCCTACCACATTAGGACCTTTTCTATTCTGACTATAACCTAGAATTTTTCTTTCTGCTAAGGTCAAATAGGCTACAGAAATTAAAACTGGAACAATAATTATCAAAAACTTTATAATTTCTAATATATTTAAATACATGTCTTTCATTATCCTTTTAATAAATTTAATAACTTTAGAGAAATAGATCCTTTTATTTTATAAAAAGCTACTATTATTGATAATCCAATAGCTGACCCAATAGCAGCAATAGTTATTATGTATATTGCTATTATTTGTCCTTCTAAAGAAAAATTAGTTAATGAACTTAATATAAAACTCATTGAAATAGATAATAATAAAATTTCTATACTAACTAGAATCAATATTATATTGCTTCTATTAATAATTATTCCAATAATACTAATACAAAACATAATTATCACTAATAAATTGAAATCAAATAGCATTATTCTCATTCTAATCCCCCTCTTAACCACTCGTAAATTAATTCTATGACTAATATAACTATAAATAAATAAATAACTAATTGTGAATAATAATCTATCAAATTTGAATTTACAGATCATGGAAATAAATAAATTATTTCCATGATCTGTAAATTCAAAATTATAAGTCGAATACTAAAAACAAAATAGCAATTAAAAAAATCTTGTAAAAAATGGTTGACCAGTTGAATGAAAAGGATTAAATCCACATTCATAAATAGAAACTTTCTCTTTATCTGGCGATTTAAAAGAAAGAAAAATTGAAAAAAACAAAATAACAGAACTAAGTAAAAAACTAATAAGTAAATAAATAAATAAATTAAATTTCATGAATTGTTTCTTAAATGTTGTATAAATATTTTTTGCTTCTTTAAATTAAAATTATGAGTAATCGTTAAAACAATTACTCCTATCATCCCTATTGACAGAATAATGCTTATTAACATAAAATTTAAATAATTTTCAGAGTAAAAAAACAGAACTAAATTATGAAAATTATAATAATTTATCAGATTAAAATTTAAAAAATTATCATTTAAATAATAAGGTAAAAATACATTTTTGTTAATAACTTTTATCACTATTGAAGTTAAAACAATTAAAATTAAAGGAATTATATTATTATTATTAGAACTTTTTTTTATTTGAATAATATCTAACATCATTATTACAAATAAAAACAAAATCACTATAGCTCCTACATATATTATTATTAAAAATAATGATAGAAATTCTAAGTCTAAATTAAATAATAAGCAAAAGAAAAAAAAATACAGCTACTAATCCAAAAACAGAATGAATAGGATTTAAAGAATTAATACACATTAAACACCCTAAAATTATTAAAATAGAAAAAAAAATAAAAATTCATTCATGATTGGATTATAAATCACAGGGAAAAGTTCCCTTTCCCCCACTATGTTACGACTTACTCTATTTTTTATGATCAAGGCGACGGCCTATTTGTGTTAATATTTGCACTTATTCATTAAAACCTTATATTTTTAATTACTATTAAATTCTCTTTAAAATCACTTTACATTGATTATCCAAATTTAAATTTATATTATAATATTTATTGTAGTACATAATATCCCTTTTTATAAAGGCCATAATATTTGACTTTATTCTTTAAAGAATTATGCTTTAACTATAAGTTAAAGCTGAAGACAACCATGCAACACTTGTATTTTCAAAAAAAGGTAAGGTACTTCGCGGATTATTGAATTAAATTACATACTCCTCTAGTTAGAAAAATAAACAACTAAAATATTTGATTTTCACCTGTTTAGCTATACTGTTCAGATTAATTATTAACAAAAAGATTACCAGGGTATCTAATCCTGTTTAATTACCATTTTTTCAAGTTTCTAGTTTTTTTATAAAATTTTTGAAATTTTTAATTATTGTATATTTTACCAAACCAGTAATCTTAATTTTACAAATTTTATTCTATACACATTTAACCTATTTTGTCATAAAAATTTATTTTTTAAGTATCACTGCGTCTGCTGGCATTTAATTAGACAAAATTTACGATTACTTTATATCTAAATAACTTTAATTGTATAAATTTCTTTACTGCTGTTAATATTTCTTTGTTTCAGTAAAAACATGGCTTAAGCTATGCGTCTTAGGATAAAAAAGTATTAAATTTTTTAACCTGATACAAAACAGGAATTACCCTATTTTACTCATTTTTCTGCTTCCACTAACATGTATAAACGATTCTCATACTTTTATTTCTCCATAATCAAAAGAAACTGCTCTAATTTTAGTGTAAAGAGAAAGGAATCGAACCCTTATATTTTGGTCATGAGCCAAATAACTTTCCATTAGTTTACTCTTCTTCTTTTAGAGGATCAAATAATTAAAATTCTTAAAAATTTTTCTATATAAACACTTTTAACGACCTACCTTTCATAAATCACTCAAACCATTAAAAACAGGGAATAAAAAAAATTCTTCGGTTTTCTTCTCTCCTAAAAGATGATCACCCGACCCTTCCTCCAGTCCAGGCGCAGCACTGGCGCACCCCCTGCTGCGGCTAACGCAGGGGCCCCGCGCCAAACAGTAATAAACCCTAACCCTAACCCCCTGGGTTAGGGTTAGGGTTTATTACCGTTTTTAAAACACTCAACTAATTTATTTTTAATATCACTAGAATAATATTTTCGCGGTGCCATACTGGTTAATATAAAAGTAAACTATGATGAACTAACAAAGATGTCAATTCTAACACGTTTGAATTCTAAATGATAAGATTTGTTTATGTTTAGTGACAAGTTTAAACAAGTTTCGATACTTTTGTCCAATCGAAATTAAGAAATATTTTTATGTAATACAAGTTTGAACTTGTCTTAGAAAAGACAAGTTCAAACTTGTAGTATATATAAAGTAGACTATTGCAAGTACACTCGGGTTAAATAATTTTGGTTTTATTTAATACAAATAAAAAAAAATGTAATTTTAAAAAAGTTTCCATACTTTTGGCCACCACTGTATATATATATATATATATATATATATATATATATATATATATATATATATATATATATATATATATATATATATATATATATATATATATATATATATATATATATATATATATATATATATATATTTATAGTATATATATATAAACTTTAAATATTTTATTTAAAGTAAACAATAAACATATATATATACAGATATATATAAAATGTAAATACTTTATTTAAAGTAAACTATAAATAAATCAAATTATCGATTTTTTTTTAGATTTTTTGTATATTGGGGCTGTTCAAATAATACGTGACAGTCTTAGGGGGGGGGGAGGGGTATTGAAAAGTGTCACAAAATATCACATGGGGAGGGGGGTGGTTTGCTACAGTGTGACGTGATAAATAACTTTTTAAATCAAATTTTTTATCACTGCGTAATTTTTTAAAATTGCGAAGATAATTATATACAATACGAAAATTTTCAAGAAAAATGCTATGCAGCGACTTCACAAGCTAGCGTTTATTGTTTAACGGAGTCATAACAAATGAAAATAAAAAAATTAAATTAGCTTTTTTTTAAGTTACTTGTGGTAATTGCAGACATAAAAAGAAATTTTGATTCTACAAACAAAGAAAAACCAGATAGTGGGCGATTATTTAAAAGCAATTTATGTTACCGTTAAAAATCTAATTTTATTTTTTAACGAATATTTGTATAAATATCCTAAAATTTTTAGTATTAATAGTTGTTTAAAATTTGATCTTGAAACATAAATATTATTCTTGATCATCATTTGATCTATAAATGTTTTAGTTTTACAATACTTTAATTTTTAATGTTTTGTTATTATTACTTTTAATGTTTTGTGTCACTCTAATGAATTTGTCGAACTACTTTAGTTACGTTATCATTTTTATTATATGTTAAGTTATTTAGTTACTATGATATAAAATTTTAGCACTACTATTAAATAGTTGTACTATTAATAATGTTATTATTAATAATATCTTTACTATATACTTATTTAACGTAATGGTTGTAAGGAAAATTAATTTCTTGTTGTTTATGTTGTTATAGGTTAAAAATGTCTAGTGAAAAAGAAAAACTTTACAAATCTATTTATGAAGGATATTTGAAAGCATTTGCAAACAAACCAAAGCAAAAGTCTCAAGAAGAAACAAATAAAATCTGGTCTGAGATTAAAACAAAGAGTAAAACATTATCTGAATTAAATGTAGAAGCTGAAAAAAAGTTAAAAGAGCTAAAACAAATTGAACTCCGAAATAAAGTTGGTATTTTATCTTACTGGACAAAATTACCGAACCAAGTACCGAATACACCAAAAAAGCGTGCGGTTGAATCTAAAATCACTTTTGATGGCGTGACTGACGCGACCCCATCAATTACAACAAGTGAAGAGTGTGAAAAAGAAAATTCCAATTTCTCAAAAGTTGTAACAAAACAAGCCCCGAAACAAGATCAGTTAAAAAATGAAATTTTTATTTTACAAAAAGATATTGCATATCTCACTGAAAAAAGAAATTGCAAATTGTTGTCACAAGAAGACTACCAAATACTAGGGCAAAAGCAAAAACTTTTGGTAGAAAAAAACCGAGATCTTGTACTTCGTCAAAAAGCCACTGAACGCCAAACAGCAACCAGACTAAAAAGAAAAAAAGCTATAGAAGCATTAGATCCAGATATTAGAAAAAAGTTGTGTGGAATTAAAAATTCAGTATCAAAAGGTCGACCGCTAGCCTGTGATCAGGACAGTTTAATAAAAGCAATATTAGATATTGCCATGAAAGGGTCTGCTTCTGATGATAGGAGAAGAACTGAAATGGTTCGAACTGTAAAAACATTAAATGACTTGGTTGAAGAATTGAAAAATCATGGTTACAATCTCTCGAGATCAGGAGTTTACTTAAGATTACTTCCAAGCAGATCATTCAGCACAGAAGGAAAGAGACATGTTAAAACTGCACCTGTTCGGTTAATAAGAGCACAAAATTCTGAGCATAAATATCATGCAGACACAAAATTTGCCAAATCATCCATTAGTGCCCTTGAATAACTTGCGGCAGTCTTGGGTCCTAAAGAAGTGACGTTTCACACAGCAGTCACATACTCTGGCCCAACATACATAGCAATCAGAAGTGCAAAATATGATTCATCAACAGCACTTAGTCACTTAGAAGACATGAACAGAGTAAACCATCTTCCTGCATTTAAAAGCAGCTTATTTACTGAAGATGGAGTTAGCATACCAATCATGATTATAACTGTTGATGGTGGGCCAGATGAAAATCCAAGATATGAAAAAACAATTCATTGTGCCAAGACTTATTTCAAAGAACATGATCTTGATGCAATGTTTGTGGCCACTAATGCTCCTGGAAGAAGTGCCTTTAACAGGGTTGAGAGAAGAATGGCTCCGCTAAGCCATGACCTAGCAGGAATTATACTTCCATTTGATCATTTTGGAAGCCATCTTAATTCAAGAGGAGAAACAACAGACAAAGTTATGGAGAAGGCAAACTTTGCCAAAGCAGGTGAAGTTCTTGCACAAATTTGGCCTAGCACAGTCATTGATGGATTTGAAACTAAAGCTGAGTACATAAAACCAAACAGTGAAAAATGTGTACAGTTAAAACATTTTGGAGCAGAGTGGGATGCTAAACATGTCAGAGAAAGTCAATACTTCCTTCAAATTGTAAAATGTAATGATCAAAAATGCTGTGGTCATCGTCGCAGCTCACTGTTTCATCTTATTCCAACTGGTTTTCTTCCATCACCAATTTCTTTGTTCCAAGGAGAAGATGGTCTTGAATGCAATAATACAAAGAACAACTTTGCATCTCTCTTTTTAAACTTATCACTTTGCAAAACAATTTTGCCCACGACAGTTACAAAAAAGTTTCCCCATGGATTGCCATTCGACTACTCATGTCCAAGCATTCAAAATTCCTTACCAAAAAGAGTTTGTACCAATTGCAGTTTATATTTTGCAACTATCAAATCAATGAAACAACACAAAACAGTTTGCTCAAGTATTGGATATTCGAATGAAATTCAAAAAGTTAGACCTCAACGCTTAGTTGCTCAACGTCTATCTGAACTCATGTGTGTCTTTTTAAATTCGGACAAAGAAACAATTGAGTGGTATGATCAAGATGATGTTGATACCTCTGACCTCAACTGGCCTTCAAAAATTATTGAAGAACATGGAACTCCAATACTTCAAGGTCAAAGTCCGATTTGGGAACAAATTTAGGTTTTAGACAGATATTCATCAATTGTATTTTTTTATAAAAATAAACTATCACAATTAAAATATAAACTTATAAAAATTTTT
>NC_088921.1:72552500-72635000 GCF_038396675.1 Hydra vulgaris | reverse complement strand
TAAGAAAAACAGTATAAAACATTAAATAAATAATAATAAAAACATTCTGAATTAAAAAAGCAATATACATATCTGATCTTTTAATTGTATTTTTTATTTAGAACAATTAAGTTAAATCTTTCCGCAAAAAAGTTTAATCCAACATGTTGACGTTAAATTAAATTAATGTTGAATTTTTGTTAAGTTTTACATCCATTTTTAGTTACATGTTGTAGGCTACAACATGTAACTAAAAATGGATATATCAACATACAACTAGCTTTAAAACTACAACTTGTAGCTTTGTAACTAGTTATATGTTGATGCATGTTGTAGTTACACGCTAAATGTTGTAGTTACACGCTAAATGTTGTAGTTACACGCCAGTTACATGTTGTAGCTTTGTAGCTCGCTACAAAAAACCCAAAAGTCACTTGCTGGTTGATAGCTAAATATCAAATTTTTGAAACTTTTGACCTTAAACAGCTATTAAACAGCTATTATTAAACAGCTAAAATAATCTTGATACAATTAAAAAGAAAAAATTTAAAAGGAGATTTAATACCTCTGGTTTAGTCCTTGAACACACAAATTAAACATAATAATAAAATATTTATTTTTAGAAAATGAAAATGAATCTAGTTTTTTAAAAGAAGAACTCAGTAAACCAATAAAGAAAAAGAAAAAAGAGTCAGCAAAAGGGTTAAATCAATAAAAATAAACTTTTAACAGATACTAAGTCTATGTAGTTTACATAATGGTACTTTAGAGCAATAATAATAATCATTATTATATTACAAATAAATGTAACATTTTTAGAAATATGAAGTTCAATGAAAGGTTTGAAGACCTTAGGAAATCCACAAAAGAAGCTGTTACCAAGCCGGTAGCTCCTTTAAGTATATATTTCAATTCTTTTTATTTCAGTACTTGTTAAAACTTTAAACATGTTTCAAAGTGATCAAAGATGTGTCAATGATGATTTTCAAAAATAGGTTCATAAATAGGAATAATAATGTATATATATATATATATATATATATATATATATATATATATATATATATATATATATATATATATATATATATATATATATGCATATATATGTATATATATGTATATATATATATATATATATATATATATATATATATATATATATATATATATATATATATATATATATATATATATATATATATATATATATATATATATATATATATATATATTTACTCTTGCTGATAATAAAAAGCAAACTTGCTTACTATTTTTCTCATGGTTTTTTAATAAAAAACCATGAGAAAAATAGTAAGCAATATAAATAGTAAAAATAGGGATAAGGAAGAATTATTAAAAAAATTCGATTCCTGCACTAACCAAAACCCTTCTATTTGTTATCAGTATGTACTGAAGCCCTCGCTTATCCCTAAATCAGTACAGCGTTATAACACAAATATATTTGTTTATATATTATTATATATTAAATATATAGCAGATTTTTCAGTCAATTTGTTCAAAACTTATCAAAGAATACCTAATGCTTCAGCAATAGTACCTTTTGCTGAATCAGTTGCAGCAGAAAATTTAGGTGTGTTTATTATCTTCAATGGTAATATTTTTTTTTTTTAAATTCATATATAAAAAAAGTGGTAAAGTTATTTTTAATTGTTTATTAGCATTCAGATTTTTTAGCTGAACATTTTTAGGAGTATGCAAAACTATTTTGAGAGGATTAGAGCAAATTAAAGAAACACAAAAATTTCACTCCAAGATGATTCAAAATCTATTGCAACGGTTCAACATAGAAAAAGATATTGCATCAGTAGAGCTACCGGAAGGTTCAATATTTCCTGTAACAACAATGGAAGAACTGGATAAGGCTTTTGTGATATTAACTAATGTTACTACTCAAAAGATTTCGGTAATTGATTACACAAACCTATTTTGTATAATTTTTCAAATACTCAACAAGTCTTTCAAAAATATGTACTATAATAATATAATAAAAAGTAATAATTTAATTTAATTTTTTAATATTCATTCTTATTATAGGTTCATATTCTTTTTGAAAATGGTGGGCAAGATATTTCAGAATTTGTTAATCGAAATATGAACTATCTTTTCGGAAATATTTTGGCCAGACAGCTAAATTTGACTGGGCACAAAAACAAGTGTGGATTTAATAAAACCATTTTTTACAATGTTCTTTATGGTATGCTTGAATTTCTGATTTTTGAATTTACACATTTAGTTTAAATAAAGTTCAAATTTAAAATTATTTTTTAAATTACAGCTTCCGTAAAAATGAATGCATCTACAAAGGAGTGTACAAAAAAACAGCTTGAGGAAGCCCTTTCAAAATGGTTTAGAAATTCTCGTGACAGAGGTAAAGGTCGTAGACGACGCTTGGAAGGAGTTAACGATTTGGAAGAAAATTTGAGTGTCTTTGAATAGTTGTTAATCCTATTTTAAGTGATTATGTTATATTTTATACTAGTTTTTTTATTAAAAAGTTTGGTTGTTTTATAATAAATGAGTTTTTATTTTCAGCATTGTTTTTAAGTTAAATTTTTTTATCTGTCTATTTATATATACTAGCAGAAAGCAACCCGTAATACGGGTTTCGGTCGGTCTGTTAATTTATAGTGGCTGTTTTCTACAATTTAAAGTTGCGATACCTTAACTAATACCCTGTAAGAAAAACTCCTTTAAATTAAAAAATTAAACTATCTGTAAAATTAAAATAAATTAATTTACCAATTATTTAACGTTATTTGAGTAATTTACAACTGACATAGGTCATATCAGTGTATGGCCGAACCATTTTCCTAGACATTACTAAGTTCAACACAATACGTTTTTAGTTACTGACACAAAATAATAACACTTCATCATGCCTTAAATTGACGAAAGATTAAAGCTAAATTCTTGTTATATTTTTTATAACATGAACTTTAATTAATAAGATTAATATGAAGTGAAGTAATTTTTTTATGAGTTATTAATTTTTTGGTATCCCCTTGATACATGTTTCTTTAAAAAAGGAAACTGTCTTTAAAACGATAAATGCACACATCTAAATAAATTTATTATAAATAACTAAGCAATTGAGTACAAATGCGTTTCAAACAAAAAAAAAGTCGATTTACAATCAAACATGTGTATTAGGGTGGAGCGATTTTCATAGCAAAAAAAAAAAAGAGTTTAAAAACCAATATTACTGAGACACGAATCAATGTCTATTAATTATAAGATAAAAGTAAAAAAATATTTTTTGATTTTGATGAGATCTTGAGGGTCCTCTTTGGAATTTAAATTCTTGACAGGTCCTAATATTTTTGAATTTTTTTTTTCTAAACCATATCAACCTTGGACTCAAAAAAAGCAGAAAAAAATGCTTGTTTCATAAATAATAATTTTATAAGAAAAATTTTAATCAGTTCAACTATATTTGAGTTTAATTGGTGAAAAACAAATAAAATTTCAATTAAAAAAGACAAAAACAAACCAAATTCAAACAATAGTATATTATAAAAAATTACAAATTACAAATTAAAAAAAAAATTACAAAATTAAAAAAAATAAAAAAAAGTCATCAAAGAAAAAACGGCAACAAAAAAGTTATAAATATCTTCAGATAGAAGATATTTACAACCTTTTGGTTGCTGTTTTTTCTTCGGTGTCTCTCAACACCCCGGTATGGATGAGCCCTCCATTTGAAGGATAGCTCATACATACCGCCATTACTTTGCCACTTATTGAAGGACCTCTCTGAGAGAAGCCCTGGGTGTTGGGACCAATATCTTTTGTATTCCTCAAATGTTAACGACTCTAAAATTACAAATAGAAGGATATAATAAAATTTAAAAATATTTACAATTTTTTTAATCAAAATATAAAGCATAACCTCACCATTTTCACAGGATGAAGATGATGCTAAAAATAAATTAAAAAAAAGTAAATTAAAAAAAGTTAAACTTGTGAGAAATTTAATTTTAATAAAAATATGAGTAAAATGCAAACAGTTTAAAAATGCCATATTTATATTAAATAATTCTTTCACCTATTGCACATATTTCTCCGTAAAAAATATATAAAATTTAAAACACAGCCCTACCAGTTATGCTTCTACCAGACACTAAAGACAAAAAATTTACCTCAGAATAATTGATAGAATTATATTTACATATAAATAAATATTTAACTATAATTTTTTTTACCTATTCCCCTCATTTCTTCCATGAAGTTGTCTAAAGTAAGATAAAAGATAACTGAAGCTAAAACTAATTAAAACTAAACTAAAATTACTAACTAAGATTAAAACTAAACTAAAATTATTAACTAAGATTACTTTATCCTAGTTTTTGGTATACAGGAGCACTAAAAATATAAATAAGTTTATGGACTACTAATAGGTAAAAAATTAAGACTATTAGGTTAGAGGAACAATCATTTTGTTAGCCCAGAATTCTTAGGTACTATGGCGACAATGACTCCTGGCTTATAAACAATAAGTTTCAAGTCATCAAATCTCATGAAATTATTATAGCAGATAATAAGTCAATAAACCTGTTTAGAGCTTCTGGACACTACAGACTTGGAAAAGTAGATACAAAAAGCTGGAGTCTTTTTGGGACTCCGCATCCCTGGATAAAATACATTTCATACTATTATAAAAACACATTTATATAAACACATTTATAAAACAACTATATATATCACTACATACACGTATTTATCAAACTACATATATCATCTCATACACATATTTATCAAAAACTTTTTAACTTTGAGCATAAGATAAACATATAAGCAAACCTTTAACAGCTATAAAACGACATTTATTAGCATTTAATATTTTTAATGTAACAAAAAATGCAGACTACAATTTACAACATTGTAATGAAAAAGATGAAACCATTAAAGAACAAAATTATAAATTTCAAATAAATACATATTCAGATACCTTAAAATGAAGCATAACACAACATTCTTTTGACAAATTCCAGAAGAATTTTTATTTATTTTTCTATTCCTTATTATTTTTCCTAAGAATATAAAATATACATATAGATATAGAGCAATATAAAATAGATTGAAATAAACGCAAACTTATGCATATAAACTTACATGAACACAAATAACAATCTTATTCTATTTAACTTTCATATTAAACACATAAATAAAATTTTATACTCATTATTCTTTCTACAAAAAATAATCTAAATCTATAAATAAGAAAATGAACTGAACTTACTAAAAAAGCCATCAGCTCCTCTTAATTGCTCCAGAAAATAAAACAATACTTGCTTAAAATGTTCTAAAAAGACTAACGACAAAACTGAAACAGTTTACTTAAACAGAAATTTTAGTTATAAACTTCTTCTAAAAAATGAAAACAGGCTATAAAAATTAGAAAAATAAAAACAACCAACAACAAACAAACGATTATTTGAATTTTCTATTTTAAACAATGAACAACATCAATTCTTTTCGAAAATAATAATATATCAGCTCTAATTTGCTTGCTTGCTTGCTTGCGAAAGACCGCATGGCAAATGTAACCGCGCATAAAAAAGTCTATAAACTACTTAAAAACTAAGAAATGGTGTATTTTACAGAATACAGAACCGTCATTAACAACACTAACATTAGGCGTAACTATGCGCACTATTCATTACCGTATTCATATATAAGATATATATATATATATATATATATATATATATATATATATATATATATATATATATATATATATATATATACATATATATATATATATATATTTATATGTATATATATATATACACCCCTCTGAATTAGGTTTGGCATTCAGAAATGCTGACCTAACTGCTGACCCAAAAGTAAACCTATTTTTAATTAATAGAGGCAACCTCGGTTGCCTCCATAAATTATTTCCAATGTATATATAATAATTATATAACAATATATATATATACATTAATTTTGCTTTTTTTTAATACATCATAGGTTTTATGCAATAAAATCTAAAATAATAATATATTAATATATAAACATATAAACATATAATATATATATATATATATATATATATATATATATATATATATATATATATATATGTGTGTATATGTATATATATTTATATTTAATTTTATTTCTTTAGAGTACCAGGTTTACATACTTTTAAACAATTGGTTTTTCAATAATATAAGGGACCCGCTAAATGTTCTCACATATTTTAAATATTTTTATTTAAATTATTTATTGAATTATATTTTTTCTAGAATGACTTCAGAAAGATCTAATCGCAGAAAAATAGCTAAAGAGGTGTCAAAACTTTTACAGGAATCTACAACTTTAAATACTCCAAATCCTGGTGTTCGTTCATGTAGCAGCAATGTGTTTTTTGATTCTAAAAATTTACATGGGATAAGAGAACAATTTGACATTAATTTGAAAACTAATGAATTTGTAACTAATTCTAATTATTCTGATAATAGTTTAGCCGTTATGCAGACTGTAATTAGCGAAATAGAAGATAACGTAAACAATATTGAATTATTTACCAATAATAGTGATGAATGGTCTCCTGAGTCGTTGAATTCTGATGATAGGAGTGATGAAGATAACGACAGCAAAAAATTGCCTCATAAACTTGCTAACTGGGCGTTGAGCTTCAATATAACACATGCTGCTTTGAACAGTTTGTTATCTTTATTACGAGAATCTGGTTTAAGTTTGCCTAAAGATTCAAGAACACTTCTTCATACCCCGGAAAATATAGATACAAAAATTGTGGCGGGGGGTGAGTATTACTATTTTAGCTTGCAGTATTGGCTTTCGATAATGTTTAAAAGCAATTTAATAACAGCAAACAATAACCAAATTACCTTTCACAATAATATTGATGGAATACCTATATTTTCCAGTTCAAGTACTTCTCTTTGGCCAATTTTAGGTTCTGTTATTGAAGCTGGAGCAATAGTATTTCCTATAGCAGTTTATTGTGGTGCCAAAAAACCTAATTCTATTCATGAATATCTAGAAGATTTTTTGGTTGAGTTCAAAGCTCTAACAGAAAACAGTTTTACCCATGAAAAAATAAAGTATGATATAAACCTTGCTGCAATTATATGTGAGGCACCAGCAAGAGCGTTTGTTAAATGTATCAAGGGTCACAATGATTATAATTGTTGTGAACGTTGTGTTCAAAAAGGAGAGTGGTGTGGCAAGATAATCTTACCGCATACATCAGCAACTTTAAGGACCGATTTCGATTTTCGTTATCAAAATAGTTTGGAACATCATAGTGGTATGTCACCTTTAATTGAATTAGGTTTTGACATGGTAACAAAATTTCATTTAGATTATATGCATCTGGTATGTCTTGGGGTTGTGCAAAGACTCACCAACTTATGGTTAAATGGTCCCAGATCGTGTAAAATGTCACAGAATACTGTAAATACTTTATCTGATAGATTTTTACAGATACGTTGTTATATTTCAAGGGAATTATTTTAGAAAACCAAGGTCTTTATCAGATTTTAGGCATTGGAAAGCCACTGAACTTAGACTTTTTCTGATATATACTGGACCAGTTGTTTTAAAGGGATTTCTTGAGCCAAAGTTGTATTCAAACTTTTTAGATCTTTCAGTTGCAGTTCGTATTTTGTTATGCCCTATTTTGTTGAAATATTATGTTGGTTTTGCTCGTCAGCTACTCATTTATTTTGTGCAGTTGTTTGGTGAACTTAATGGTGAAGATCAGTTAGTTTATAATGTACATTCTTTGATACACCTAGCAGATGATGCAGTTAACTTTAGAGTTCTTGATAAGTGTTCCTCATTCAAATATGAAAACTATCTAGGTCAACTTAAAAAACTTGTTCGTAGACCACAACAACCATGTTCGCAAGTTGTTTGACGAATTTTTGAGGGCTGTTTGAAGATAGATGGACATCATTATCATCAGCAAAAATTTAGCATCCTGCATGTTGATGGACCAATAACCATTGCATTGAGACGTTGTTTGCAATTTAAAAATTACCAAGGTTTAGAGTGTTTTGTTTCTGCGACTGATGGTAATAATTGCTTTGAAATCAAAAACAAAATTGGTTTAGTCAGAAATATTCTAAAAGTCAAAACAGGTGAATCTTGTGATGGTTTAGTTATGTTTGAAGAACTTGCTGCTCTTGAATCATTATTCACAGATCCACTCTCTTCCAATAACTTGTCGATATTTTATGCAAGCAAAATGACTGGAATTAATAAAGTTTATCCACTATCAGATCTCAAAATCAAGTATTTACAAATACCGTACAAAAGTGGCTTTATTGTTATGCGTCAATTACATTAGTGAATTAATAATATTTTTAATTTTCAAAAACTTATAACCTATTTATATTATATCATGTATTTATATTACTGTATATTATACATATTATATATATTTTTATATGTAATATTATTATATACATATAATAATAATATTACATATAATAATAATAATATTCTATGAAAAGTTAAGTGATTAATTTTTAATCTTCAACTATTTTTTAACATATATTTTATATATCTAACTATATATATATATAAATCATATAAATATAAAAGTACATGCTATGCTAATTTATTTATCAATTACTAAAGAAAAACTTATAGTAAGTAATTTATTAAGTTGAACTCCATTTTTATTTACTGTCAATTTTTTAATTTAAGTTATTAAGGTGTTTTGCATTTTTTGTTTAAGAATATTTCTGATTATTTGTTCACCCTGGCTGTTGGCAATATTTGTCTACTAGTATGAGTTGACTTCAAAATTTTAGCAAATAGAACTTCTCCAGTTTCAATTAATGACTTAAATTAAATAAACTACTTTAATGACAGGTTAGTAAACATTATAGAAATGATTATGATAAATAGTCTTGTTTATTAATGTTTATTAACTCTAGTATGGAGTTTTTTTTGTATAAATTAGTATAATGGTTGGTGAGGATACTCGCCAACCATTACACTGAGGATACTTATGGTTGGTGAGGATACTTTAATTATTACACACAATTATAATATTGTGAGAAAATAAATATTTTTATCTGAAAAGTGTTAGCATGAATCCTTAATATTTCGCATTATATTAAAATATAAACAATGTGTTGCTTTTAAAGTTCAACTTTAGCAGTTTAATTTAATTTTTTTACAGGTCTCATTGAAGCCAGATATACCAAGAAAAAGTTGCTTAAAAAGTGGTTTTAACAAAGATTTTAATTCGTGAGGACATACGATTCACGATAAAAGTTGCTAATTTTAATTGTAATTTTAATGTGCTTTTTGTTCGAAATAAATAAACATAAAATTATATAATTTCTTTTTTATATAATTTTTTACAATTTTAAAGCAGTTTTGCTATGCTTTACAAGCGTTGCTATGCTTTACAATTGCTTGAAATTAACCTAAATTTGGAGAACACTGGTGGTACTGAATTTCCTTAGACTCTCTTATTTTTCTCTTAAAATAATTTCTACTTCAACAGTGTTGTTTTTATTCCATTCAAAGGCTCCATGGAATGCTCCGCAACAACAGAATTTATCCATTTTCCCTCAAAAGTGTTGGCGAATTTTGTTTCACCTGCATAGAGTGTCCACACGAACACTCCAGTCTGTAGACTCATGGATAAGAGTATTTGGAAAGTCGAGGGTTTTTTTTTTTTAGTTATTAATTGTTGAAGGTTATTTGGTGATTGGAGCAGAGTCTTCATTTTTAAACATCTTTAATTGAATAACTTTGGTACCCATGGCAGAGAAATATAATTAAGTTCTAGGTCTTTGTTAGATTTTATTTTTTTGACAATGTTTGAAGTATTTTTTTATTATAACCATTTTCTATAAACATTTCTGTAAGAAACTTTAATCTATGATTTATGCGTTCTCTACGGCATAGTGCAAAAGCTCTTTGGATAAAACTTTGAAATACACCATAAATTATTTTTGAATCGTGACAAGAATGCGGCTTTATTTGCAAATTTGTTATTGCACCTTTACGACAGATATTAAAAAGATATGTTCCGGATTTGTTATTTGTTATTGAGAGATCAAGAAAGTTTTCGTCTGTTAGTCACTTTCTTTTACATTTGTATATTTGGAATTTGTGTTATGACAATTTAACAAGTCGGAAAGACGTTATGATTCTGCCTCTTTATTAAAACTGCAATGGATATCGTCAACATTCCTGTTAAATGATTTTACACATATTGGGGGTGTAAGATATTGTGCCTATATTAACACTTTTTCTTCATGTTGCAAAAAACCATTAATGATTAACCTATAGCACTGGCATCTTCTAATATGTATGTCGTTTTCATGTAAAAAATAACAGTTTGACAAACACAAATCTAACAGTGATTTTATTTCTGAAAATGATAATTTTGAATTAAAGACGGGACTGTTACAGAGTTGTTTTAATAAAATATCAATTGATTCTTTCACTGGTATTGAAGGAAAAAGAATAATAATATTGAAATTTACCAGGATTGATGTACCATGATTGAGCACATTTAACAAAGTGTTTTGAATTTTGAAGTTTTGTTTTGTTAAGATTGGAGGTAGGTTGAATGAACTATTCTAGATAATTGGATAATTTATATGTAGGTGACCCTATTGTGTATACTATATATCGCAATATTAGTTGGTAATTTTTAGTTGGTTAGAGTGCCTTGATGACACCATATAATCGTAGAGGAGTGGCGTTACTTGGATAAAATGATCTTTATTCTTTTTTTGTAAGTTTTGTTTCCACATTTCGTAAAGTACTCTGAACTTTGCAAAAGAGTTTTTGAGTTTTTAGTTGTGTTTACATAGGAATGGTGACGTTATTTTGATGGCAAAAGTAAAAACGTAAACAAAGCAACGTTATTCAAAAGTCGTTCTAACTTTAATAAGACTAACGTTGATGTATTGTTAAAATATAACGTTGTGTATTGTTTTAATATTAACATTTAAGACGTTAGCTAATCAAGTTTTTCCGAAGTTGTTCTAACGTTTGGTATACAACGTTAGAATAACACCGTTATGCCGACGTTGGAACATCGTTAGAATTCAGTTAATTCGCCCCGCAACCGAAATCCAACCAAATTAAAACAACGGCTCGACGTCTTTTTTTTACTGGGGAGTAACTGAATCTCTTTAACTCTTAAGTTCACAGATAGTTTTTACTCAATTGTTTTTGGCTTAGACTTTTTAATTTCCATTTTCAAACTCAAATGAAGATTTAAGTCCACTTCCAGTGTGATCCACCATTCTTTAAAGAGTGCACTTTGCACAAATTTCAAAAAATGGATATTTTCAGGATTGCATTTCAAGTTTTCCACTAAATATTGTTCAAGGTAGGATAAATATAGCAAAAGCCAAGTTCCTGATCATTTGATTGTGTTTATCGCTGAGATTAGTGTTTATGTTTAATGCAATAACTTTATTAGATATTAATGAGATAGATTTTATGCAAACTTTTCAATCTCTAAAGCATTAGACATTTTTCAAATACCGAGGGTTTTTTTTCTCCAGTAGCGTTTGCACTTCTTGCAAAAGCTGAAGATAGATCTTCACGATGGTAAGTGGCTAGTTCTTTAATTTTTTTCCCTTTGCTTTGTTCTCTAAATAACACTCCATTGTTTATGTGGCCTTCCAGACCAAAATGACTATTTTTATTGGTCATAAGATTTCTTTGATGCCAATGATTTTCTTTTTCTATAAATTTATCATAATAATCGCGCCATTGTTTTAGTTTTTTCTTCACCTTTGAAATAAACATAGCTAAGCAACTTTTACTTTATTTAAGTTTTCTTTGCAAATTTCTTCGGTATTTTTTATTCCATTTAGTAAATTCTTAAATAATCTTAAATGTTTAAGTGACATTTCTTGTAGTACGTAAATTTACAATAAGTTATAAAACATCAAAAACAGCATCGTACTAACTAATTTTTCTTTTTTGTGAAATTTCGGTCTAATTTGAAAAGACCATCATCAGACGTAAAAAACCAATTTAAAAACCGTTACAATATAAAATTCTAAAAATCATAATATCGAAAAATTGGAGCATAGCCTGCATTTTCGAATATCTTTTTTAATTGATTACTTAATTTTGGTACCCATGGTAGAGAAACTTAATTAACAAACTGGAGTGTTTTATTAAAACTTATATAAGATGTTAACTTTAAAAAAAAAAGCATAGAAGTTTTTATTTATTTATCTTTTTAACGAGTTTTTTTTATATTACTTGAATAACGAGAGTATGTATAACCCCTAGAAATATATTATTTTAATATAAAGAATTTTATAAGGATAAGTTTACATACTTAACATATTTTTTATTTATTTGTTTAATTTTGTCATTAAAAAACAATCTTTTACAATGTTTTTACAACATAAAAATATAACTTAAAGTTTCGACCGGAGCAGGCAGAAGACATGGTCTTATCATCCAGCCCCGTTAATATAACTAAAAAATTCAGTTGATTAAAATGAAAAAGGAAAATAGAAACTAAAGAAAAAACTGATTTAACAATCAATTTACTATTTGCAGAAAAAAAAGAAAAGAAAATTAAAAAAATTTTAATTATTTTTTATAATTATTATTATTTTTTTTAATTTTCTATTTTATTTTACTTTTACACACACACATACATACAAATATATGTTCCTTCATGTATACATACAAAACCAAATAATTCTGTTTTATATTCCATCTACAAATTGCGTAAGATATAATAAATATTGCATTTACAAATTGCGTTATTATTATAATACAGAATAATATCAAACATGTTTTAAGTACCATACAACATAAATAACATGTTGCGCCAATTTATTAGATATTGAATAATTAAGATTACCAAAATTTTTAATAAAAGAATAGTAATTGCTTTGTATCAAAATAAAAAAAGTGTTGTTTTGTTGTACGTTTAAAATGTTGAGTTAATGTTAAAGTTTTTATATTACTCGTTAAAACCAAGTTCCATAACCGCCGTCCTCGGCAAGATATCGGAAAATCAGCTTGTTTTAATAATGTTTTTGCTATAAAAAATTGTTTATTGAGTATTTAGTTTCGTATTTGTGGTTTAAAGAAAAAAGTAAGTTTGGAAAATGCTTGGTAGCATACCATTTCTAAACTTAAACATAAAAATAAGTATATTGAGAATATTTATTTCATAAACATTAGGTACTCCAACTTTACTTATAACTAGTGTATTTATTTGCATATAATATCAAGCGACTTTCTCGTTTTTGCTTTTTGTAAATTGTATTTAACTTTGAAGCAAAAGTACTTGCCCAGATAACGTTGCATTAGCTGATGTAGCAATGAATAAATGCAAAATAAATGTTTTTTAAACAATTTGTGTTCAGGAGATGTTTTGTTTTATACATAATACCAATAATTTTAGATATTTTTCCTTTCTATTACTTTGATATGATTACTCCAGCTAATATGTTCATAAGAATTACGCCTTAAAACTTGAGTGAGTATTCTCGTTTAAGTTTTGTTTTATTAATTAGTAAATCAGGTAGTTTTCAGGGGAGGGTTTCAGATTTTGATAATTTTGAAAAAAATATATATTTACTTTTTTCGACATTTATAGAGAGTTTGTTAATCTTAAACCATTCGTTCAGGTTCTCAAGTTCTTGATTAACAAGTTCTTGATTAACAAGTTCTTGATTAACAAGTTCTTGATTAAGTTCTTCATTATTGATTAGGTTCTCACGTTCTTGATTAACAAGTTCTTGATTAACAATATTTTAACTTAATTATCAAAAACTTGTCTAAGATGTTAATTTTCAAAAAATTAAAAATGGTTGAAAAACTGTTTTCAAAAAAATGTTATTTTTAATCTGGTTTTTTGTCACTATGATCTGAAATACTAATATTTATTATATTATATTTTTATATTCTCTAGTCAAATTAAATCGTTTTGAACATAAAATAAAAATAAAAATGTAGCATAGGTCTAAAAGCCACTTTTTTTTCTGCTCTTCATAGCAACTATTTCTTGATTCAAAACAGCTATCTCTGGTTTGATTATGTCTTGAGCTTAAATCATGACATTCTTCGTCTCAATTTGAGCTGTGCTCAGGATGTCGTGTTGAGAGGCATCTGACATGGTATCAACGACATTCATTGGCTCAATAAATTGATCTGAAAAACGCTGGAACTCTAAAAAGGAAGAACTGGCATAAGATTGAAGTGGGGAAAAAAGTCCATAAAATATGGATGGCATTCCATATTTTATGGACTTTTTTTTGGCTATCGGCTTTTTTCTCGAATGGATGAGCATTGTAAGACTTTATAAGCGAATATAGAATACCATTTTTATCCATCTTTTTATATGCAGACAGCAATGATCTATGACACTTTAGCCACACATTGAAAAAATAATTAAAAAAAAAAATTCTTTATGTAATGATGCTGCACAACCAATAACCTTTGGACAATCATTTATAATATTTGATTTAAACAATCATTATTAATTACTACACAAGCAATTCCTTTCTAGCAAATATTTGTAAAACTATATTTAAAATAATAAATGATATCAACACTAAGTCCTAGGGGACAAATTACGCAAAAAGAGTTAGCGCGAAAACCCATAGCGATCAACTAATGATATATATAATACGAGAAACTACCAAGGGTTGAGCATTATATAGTTAATTGTAATATATTCAATACATTTATATATAAAAAATAAAATTTAAATAAATATTAACAAGAATTTTTTCTTATATTACGATAAATATAAGTATAACTTTCCTTACGCTAACTTCATAAAAACACATGTTTATTTAAAAAAAATATATATAAAGTGACGTCCTATTCTGATGACCCCTTTCCCCTTGTACTTTTTTTTCCTTTTAATCTGGTTCCTTCCCCCCCTATTTGCATGACGTTTTTTCAGGATGACCCGTTTTTAAAAAGTTTTTTTTATATATATTTTTTATTCAAATTTCTTTCTTTAGAACGTGATTATATCTACTGCAATGATGTATAAGAAAAAGTTACTAAAATCATCAATGATAAAAAATTTTTCTCCATCCTCTCCGATGGCTTAAAGGCTAGAAAAACGAAGAATGAGAAAGAGTTAATTCTTGTAAAATTGTTCATTTAAAAATCCTTGTAAAATTGTTCAGAGGTCCTCTCGCGTTTAACGCGAGGGGAACTCTCAAAATTTGCGATCTCTGCTTATTTTGTAGTATCTTTACTTGAAGTGAACAGTTTTGGTGATATGGGTTCTAATACCACAAAAAATGGTATTGACAGCATTTTTAATGAGTTAGGTAGTATTCCGTTCACTGCGGCAGTATACAAATCCGAACTTGTCAGCGCAACGACTGAGGGAGCAAGCGTCAATTTTGAAATTTATAATTGAGTGTTAACACAATTAAAAAACGACAGAATGTAGCTGATTAATGTTCACTGCGTAAACCATCGTTTAAAATTAGCTATAAAAGATGCTGTAAAAGATGTAATGCAGATTAAAGTGTGTGATCGTTTTAATATTTCCATTTTTAGTTTATTTCGCAGTTCTGCCAAATTAAAAAGCGCGGTTTAAAAAGCTAATAAGGCTTTGTATATTACGTACTACAATTTGCCTAAAATATCAGAAACGCGCTTTATAAGTCACAGGAGACGAGGCTTTATAAGACTATTACATGACTGGCCTTCGCATATTGTGGGTTTTGAAAACGCTCTTGTCGATCGCGACACCAAAACAGTTATGCTTGCTAAGATATTATTGGATATCCAAACGGTAGTTTTTAAAACGGTTCTTCCAGAATGGAAAGCTGCAAAACAAGTAATTAATACTCAGTACACCATTGCACTCACACCACTGGAAATGTGGAAGAAATTTTTTCTTTATCATTGATAAAGAAAAATTATTTATATTAGAGTCGCGCAGTGGATATCTACTTAAGTAAGCGAAAAGTTTATCGTCTTGATTCAGCAAATGCTAGCAATGTCACTGATTTTATTAGCGAAGAAAGCTGCTATAGTAACGATTTTAGTTCTACATCTGAATCAGACGGATAAACATTTTTTTTTTAATTTTTTACTCGTAAGTCACTATGTATGTAATTATAGTTGTGTTTTGTTGCGTATGTTTTTGTTTAACATAACTTAACTTTAAAATCAAAATTTGCTCAAATTAATGTTTTGCTAGATTTAGAGTCGTTTTTATATTCCCATATCTAACTCAAATGTCCCGCTTCTACCGCACACTTGTCCCACTTCTCCCACACTTGTCCATCTTTACCCCAATAGCAGAGTTTATCTTAAACCAAAAAATATATTCTTTATTAAATCATTCTGTTAATCTTAGGGGCTGGATTTGGTGCCCCAAATTGCAGTATGCTAGATGATTTATAATATAACTGTATGGTAGACAGCAATCAGGGTTTTATTTATATAAAAAAAACATTTTTTTTGACAATACAAAGATGAGGTTGTATTCAAGTTTTGTAAATGTTCTAATATTTATGATTTTATTTAGTAGCCCAAAATTATACAACTGCTGTATGAATTGTTTATTGAGCTCTGTTAGTATAAAACAAATCAAACGTTCCTTTTAGTGTTAATATGCTTTCATTATTTCATACTCGTAACTTCTGCATAGGTGTTCTTCTGTATTCCAGATTGTCCATCATCTTTTCTTTTCTCCTTCATTATTCCTATTACTGCAAAATTTGGAAGATCATAAATTATCTTCAAGTTCATAATTGTTTCACTTCTTAAATACCTTATAGGTGGTCAGTCTCTGTAAACTTTAACAGGAAGAGCTTTTCTTCCTGTTGCAAGTTGAATTTTTTTACAACCACCAATAACAGATATTTTTTTAGCATACAAGAAACAATTCTGTCAGCAAAATTTTGATTCTTTGAAGTAATTAAGGCGTGAAGATTTCGAACAGTTTTTTTTTTTTGCTGCAAGGATATCAAATACCATGACCAACAATTCGACAGCATTCTGAGCAAAATGAATTTCTTTTTTCAAATGTAATTTTTCAGATTTTGCGTTGGTGAATTCAGAAAGATTAAGTGTACTTCTACTTTTAGTACATTGTCCTAGGCAACAAATAGCATAATTGCAGCTGCCATCTCTTAGTTTAATTATTCTTAACTTTTTAACTTGATCACGACCATTTATCCAGGAAGTTTCCACAGCTTTACAAATAGCTTTACCTTTCTGTTTTAAATATAAGTTTGTCTTGCAACTTTCGCATATTCTAGACGGATGAGGACTTAGGCTCAGACTGAATCCAGGGTCCACAAAGTCTTTCATCAGATGAATCAATAAATGATTCTTCTCCAAAGATAGACATTTTTTGTCTTTATTGACACAACAGAAACATATCCATCTCCTATTTTCTGAATAAGATCTTGCTTTTTGTTGACTCATTTTTTACAAAAACGTTTATATTTAGTATTTTTTGTATTAGATCTTTAAATTTTATAAATCAATACTCTAACAAATTATGTAATTTAAACAAATTATCAGACAATTGACGTAATTTATTAAGACCAATTTGCCTAATTATTGTGTTTATGCCATTAGTGTGATATTAGATCATTTGTAATTAATCTCTAAATAAAATTGATTAAATTTCAGACACAAACCACGTGATTTAGAAACAAGAAATACCCATTAAAAACGCCCCCTGCGTTCTCCAGGTTGAGGAAATGTAATTTTTAAAAAGAAACAAAATATTATCTTGAATGCCATCATAAATTGTAATTAGGTTTCGAATTTTATCAAAATATATTTTGATGCTTAAAAAATACAGCCACATAAAGTTTAGGACTTAACTCTAACCCTAACCCTGAAGCCACATTGCTAACTAGTGCAATAAAATTTCAAAGAGTATGGGCATTTTATACAAAATAAGAAACGTTCTAGATAAACATACCTTGATTCAGATATATTATTCGCTAATTCATTGCCATATCAATTATGCAAACATTGCTTCGGGTAGCGCTTATAAAAGTAAACTTAAACCCCTCTATCGGCAACAGAAACATAGCACGCCTAATAAATTTCAAGGACCGTTTTGCTCACGCCAAGCCTCTTTTATTTGATATGAAAGCACTCAATATATGAATTTAATGTTTTTAATATTCTTTGTTTTATGTATAAGTGCAAGCCCCATCTTTCGCCCATTTCTTTTCGTAACTTGTATTTACAAAGAGATAGAAATAAATATTTTTTAAGGAACGATAATTTAATTCGACAACCATTTTCTCAAAATAATTTTGGAAAATTTTTCATTTAAATTTGCTGACCATTTTTATGGAATAGTATAGTTCTGAGTACTTCTAAAGATTTTTCTCAAAAATGTAATTTTGTTTCTTCTAAATACAATCTCAAAAAACTCATTTTTTCAACTGAAACTATACTTAAACTACTTTTAAATTTTAAAATTTTTTGAAAATTCTTTATGTTTATTAGTAATGTATATACTTAATGTATATTCTTTTTTATTTATTTTTTGTTTGTTTTTTTATCCACAAGCAATTAGCGGTTTCTCTGTGACTAGACCCGATGGTTTTCTTTGAGTATCCGCGTTCTTCACATCTATTTTTAATATTTATTTCTCAACTATATCTTGAATTGTTAACTTTTATTAAGTAATAAAGTTTTGTTCATTTAAATTGTTATAAATATTGTGATAAAGAACAACAACAAAAAAAAGGACCTCCTCGTTTGTTGAAGATTTTAAATATTTAGAGAAATGGTCAAAAAATAAAAAAAAGATGCGGTTTTTAATTCGTTTTCAACGGTTTCTATTTCTTGTCAACTAGCTCAAAAAATTGGTTAAAAAAAATCTGAAGTAAAAATAACTTTAACTTTAAACCTCAATAAAAGTGCAGTGATGACCATACTTGGTGTAATTAAGGCTGTTTTAAAATGTTATGGGTCTGTATGATATTTTCTTTAAATAATACGGTCTCTCAATTATGACAAAACAAAATTAGTTTTTATATTTTGCCGTATACGGCAAAATATAGTTGTTTAAAATTTACAACATACTTGTACAACATAATTTATAACATAAAATTCACAACTATAGTTGTTTAAAATTTAAATTACTTAGCTTTTTTTGTATTCTTAGTTGTATATATAGTTTACACTTGAGTAGAGTATATATTTTTCTGCCCTATATAGCAGAAATATTTATTTATGTCTATTTTTATATTCATCAACAGTTTTAGTTAAATATGTAAAATATTATGCCACAAATTATTTTTTTAATAAAAATTATTTTAGGCCAATTAATAAAGTATTTATGTGCTAAGTATATTCCACAGGTAACTTATTTTACAATAATACATTTTGAAAACTTAATAAGTTAAGCCCCTGTTATATTATCATATTATCTTTATAGAGCAAATACTGTTAAAAAATAGATGAAATTTAGTAATTTTACATGACTAGAATCTGTTTTTGTGATCATTAATTAACGAAAATAGAAATAAACTTGAATTCACTACAAACAAGGAAAAAAAAATATAAAATTCTACATTACAAAGTAATTGCATACATATATTGCTGACAAATTGCACACACAAACATATAGTACATGCACACAAATGGATATGCTTTGTTTATATATTAAAAATTCGAAAAATTTAATAAAATTTTGTGGGATTACTGATTGATTTTTAGTTTATCTGTAACTTATATTCTGTAATTTTTTAAATTTTAAATTAAACACACTAAGGAATTTTGTTGAATTAATATTCTACAAGTATCATGTTTTACATTCATATATTTTTTGTAAAGATAATAACTCTATCTCTTATTATCTTATATATTTTATTTTAGAGCAAATACTGTTGAAAAATGGATTTAATTTAGAAAATTTACATGACTGGAATTTACTTTTTTAATCATTATTTAACGAACATAAAAATTATCATTGATTCGATACAATGATTGTAATATAAGGTCCTAATCAATTTTTTCTGATAAGAGATTTCGAAAGTGCAACAAGGAGTTTTCATCGATCTGTCGCATTTGGATTGTAGATTTTAAAGCAGAATGATTTTCAGTTATATTATTTGTAATTAAGAATATTGGGAAATGATCTGTTATGTTAGTTTTGATTATACCAGATTCTAGGAGGCAATTATGAATATTATTAGTAAATATATTATCAAGCAATGTTGATGAAGTATTAGTTATTCTGGTTGATTTGCTTATTGTTGGAATTATATCATGTTAAATTAAGGTATTTAAAAAATATTGAACATTTACATTTGAAGAATGATTCAACAAGTTTATATTGTAGTCACCAGTTAAGTAAACGTGTTTCTTTGTTATGTTGGTGTTGCTTAAAATAATTTTTTAATAAGATTTGAATATTTTAAAATTCCCACCTGGCTTTCTATAAATAGAATTAATAATCATATTTTTGGTTGCCTAATTTGTTATTTCGATGCACAACGACTCACAATCTGTATCATTGACGTCATTACGCAATATTAAGTTAATAGATTTGTGAATAAAGATACTTACACCGCCACCAACGGGGGTTTTACGAGGTTGGTGAGTTGATACGTAGTTATTTAATTCATAATTACAATTTTTATCATTGCTTTTTAACCACGTTTCCGTGAGACTAATTATTTTAAAATCGTGGTTTAGATCATGCAATAATAGTTTTAGATTATCAAAGTTTTTATTAATACTTCGAATGTTTAGATTTAAAATTAAAAAATTTTTTATATTTTTACTAAAAACTTGAGCAGATTCACGGACTTAATAGTATTCACTTACAATGTTTTTTTTATTGAAATAGTCACAAAGCTGCTATTTTCCTTATTAAAATTAATTAAAAAGTTGTCATCCATTTTGAGAGTAAAAATAATAAAATAAATTCGTAATCACGAAAATAAGATATTAAAAAATTAAAATACTAGGATATTAAATTATTAATTTTCTTTGAAGCCCAATCGCGTATGATCAGCTTATCATACGAGATGGTTGCAAACTTTCCTGCCGCACGTTCGATTTTCATCTGTTCTCGTAGATTCTTCCTAATTTACACTGTCTCAGCGCAAAAATCTTCATTTATATAAATATTTTTACCTTTAAGATTAGTGGTCTTTTTAAGAATATTGATTTTATCTTTAAAGTCTAGAAGTTTTATTATTGTTGTTCTTGGTTTAACTGAGTTTTTTTGGCCAGTTCTGTGTGCCCTTTCTATTTTAATGCCTTTTAGACCTAATTAATTTTCAAAAATTTTATTTACCTTTATTTTACTGTCTTCACAGCTTTCCCCATCGTTTTCTTTAACTCCGTCAATTCTCAGATTGTTCCGCCGTGATCGATCTTCCATTTCTCTTAGTTTGCCTTTAATTTTATAAATGCTGATTCGTTACTTTGAATTGCGCTTGTTGTTATACACTTCTCTTGTGAATTAACGGCAGACCTAATTTTTTAATCTATTATGTGTTCGTGAAAAGTTAGACTCACTTTAAATCTTCAACCTCTTTTTTTATTGTTTTGATCTGTTTATAATTTTCTTTAATATTTGATTCAACAATATCTAATCGTTCGTATAATATTTTTGTGCTGCTACTTTTAATGTTTAACACATTCTTTTCTTGTTTTTTTATCATGCTTTCAGTTTCTTTTTTAAACTCCTTAAACATTTTTTTTATCATTTCCTCTATTTGATCGATTGTAATTGCCATAATAAATATATCGAGTATAAATATATATATATAGTAATAAAATAATAATATTAAATATTTTATAATAAATTAATAACTAATACGAAATAACTTTTTGGCTTTATAAAAACGTCCTGCTTGATCGATGTACAATGTACGAAAAAAGTTCAATGTGCGAACAATTATTTAAGAAAATTAAAATTATAAAAAAGTATTCATTTTTTTAGGGCAGCTTTTAGTTTTTCTGGGCTTCTGGAATCAATCTAAATTTTTGATCGCATAAAATACGATATATAGCTGTTACCATTTCTTGTTTAAGATAACACGTTGATATATATGCGCTTTATACATTTATATATATAACACTGTATACAAGCTATACACAACATTTGTACTACCTGTATAAGTTAACAACCTCATTCCAATCGTTTACACTGAATTTGTTGAGTTTGGGCAATAATATCTACCGCGAAGTTCCCAATTGTTCCTTAAAACCACGTCTCGAGTCCTTAAACTTATGTCGTCGATACTAGAGAAGTTTTAATTGTGCAACAGTAACAGTTTTTCAGAGCCTACTTCTCGTTACATAGAAAACGTCAACATAAAGAACGTCTTAGCTAATAAAAGTTCTATTTCGTATAAGATACAACTCTTATTATAAAAAAAAAAGCATTTTAAATAATAAAAAATCATTAAAAATGAGTTAAAGACAAAATAAAAAAAATTTAATTGTAAAATAAAAAAAAACATAAGTAAATATTGAATAATAAAAGATTAAAAAACACAAGTTATAATACCTAATGACAAACATTTTTAAACTTTTAAAATTTTATTTTCTAGCGATCAAATTGTTGATTTAAACATATTATTGCTTTAATACTGTTAACAGGTAGATTTTGATTTATGGACTTATTCGAAAAATAATCACAGACTAATACAAATTTGCTTAAAATACTTTAAAAATGATTTTATGAAGTAAACAAATAAATCTAATAAAAACGATTTAACAGTAATAATTAAAATTGTACCTATTACCCGAATTTTAATTGTATTTTTAATATATACAGCAATGAAAAGCTAATATACTTTTTATTTAATATTTTGTATACTTATAGAAATGATAAATGTTATTAAAATAGGATGTACATTTCCCTTTCTTTCAATAAATTATTTATTAAAGTAAAAATTAAAAAAAGTATTCATTTTTTTAGGGCATTTTTTAGTTTTTCTGCGCTTCTGGAATCAATCTGAATTTTTGATCGCATAAAATACGATATATAGTTGTTACCATTTCTTGTTTAAAATAACACGTTGATATTTATACACTGTATAGATTGATATATAAAACAATGTATACAAGCTATACACAACATTTGTATTACCTGCAATTGTTAACAACCTCATTCCAATCGTTGACATTAAGTTTGTTGAGTTTGGGCAAACCTCTATAAGTGTTAAGCTGTGTTTCAGATATAGTATAAATAAGAACAGCAGAGATATTGCTTTTAAGAATCTTTGCGATACAAATAGTCTATTTTTTGGCTTATGCAAGCTTTTGTTAGATTTAAAAACCATTTTCGTAGGAAAAGTCTTGAAGAGACTTTCCATATCAACATTAACGCCACCAGCAATATTATCTACCGAGGTCTGTAAAAGACTTTCCATAATAAAATTAACGCCACCAGCAATAATATCTACCAAGAAGTTACCAGATGTTCCTAGAAACCACGTCTCGAGTCCCAAAACTTATGTCGTCGATATTAGAGAAGATTTAATTGTGCAACAGTAACAGCTTTTAAGAGCTTATTATTCGTTTCATAGAACACGTCAACATAAAGAACGTCTTAGCTAGCAAAAGTTATATTTCGTTTAAAATACAATTCTAAATTTTTCGAATTTTAGTTGTATTTTTAATATATATAGCAATGATAATCAAATATACTTATTTTTAATATTTTATATACTTATAGAAATGATGAATGTTATTAAAATAGGATGTGCATTTTCCTTATTTCTCTTTCGTTCAATAAATTATTTAATAAAATAATAACTTAAAAAAGGTATTCATTTTTTTAAGGCATTTGTTAGTATTTCTGGGCTTCCGAAATCAATCTCAATTTTTAGTTGCATAAAATACGATATATAGTCGTTACCAATTCTTGTTTAAATTACCACGTTGATATATATACAATGTAAACAATGATATATATAACAATGTATACAAGCTATACATAACACTTGTATTACCTGTAACAGTTAACAACCTCATTCCTTTTGTTTACATTGAATTTGTTGAGTATGGGCAAACTTCTGTAAGTGTTAAGCTGTGTTTCCGATATAGTATATATAAGGACAACAGAGATTTTGCTTTTAAGAAATTTTGCAATACAAAATTTATATTTTTTATGTTAGGCAAACTTTTGTTGAATATAAAAACCATCTTCGTGGGAAAAGTCTTTCTAAATTAACATTAACGCCCCCAGAAACAATATCTACCGCGATATTCCAAATTGTTTTTGGAAACCTCGTCTCAAGTCCTTAAACTTATGTCGTTAATATTAGAGAAGTTTAAATTGTGAAACAGTAACAGTTTTTCGAAGCAAACTTTTCGTTGCATAAAAAATGTAAACATGAAAAACTTATTTAAAAAATAATCACAGACAAATACAAATTTGCTTTAAATACTTTAAAAATGATTTTATCAAGTGAACAAATAAATCTATTAAAAACGATTTAACAGTCTTAATTGAAATTGTACCTATTACCCGAATTATAATTGTATTTTTAATATATACAGCAATGATAAGCTAATATACTTATTTTTTAGTTTTTTATATACTTATAGTAATGATAAATATTATTAAAATAGGATGTACATTTCCCTTTCTTTCAATAAATTATTTATTAAAGTAAGAAATAAAAAAAGTATTCATTTTTTTAGGGCAACTTTTAGTTTATCTGCGCTTCTGGAATCAATCTGAATTTTTGATCGCATAAAATACGATATATAGTTGTTACCATTTCTTTTTGAAAAAAACACGGTAATATATATACACTGAATACATTTATATATATAACACTGTATACAAGCCACACACAACCTTTGGATTACCTGTAATAGTTAATAACCTCATTCCAATCGTTTACATGAAATTTGTTGAGTTTGGGCAAACCTCTGTAAGTGTTGAGCGTTGTTTACGATATAGTATATATAAAAACAGCAGAGATTTTGCTTTTAAAAAATATTGCAACACAAAAAGTCCATTTTTTGGCCTCGGCAAACTTTTGTTGAATATAAAAACCATCTTAGTGGGAAAAGTCTTTAAAAGACTTTCAATATCAACATTAACGCCAACAGCAATAATATATACCGCGAAGTTCCCAGTTGTTCCTTAAAACAACGTCTCGAGTCCAAACAATTATGTCGTCGTTGTTAAAGAAGTTTAATTTGTGCATTAGTAACAGTTTTTCAGGGCTTACTTTTCGATGCATAGAAAATGTCAACATAAAAAACGGTTTAACTAAAAAAAAGTTATATTTCTTATGAGAAATAACTCTTATTATAAATAAAAATAAAGCATTACAAATAACAAAAAGCATTTAAAACATGTTGCAGACAAAAAAAAAGTTTTGATTATGAAGTAAAAAACTCATTTGTAAGTATGGAATAATAAAACATTACAAACCACAAGTTGTAATACCTAACGACAAAGTTTTTAAACTTCTAAAGTTTTATTATCTAGCGATCAAACTAATGATTTAAACTCATTATTGTTTTAATCCTGTTAACAGGTAGATTTTGATTTATATTCTTATTTAAAAATTAATTACAAACAAATACAAATTTGCATAAATTATTAAAAAAATAATTTTATCGAATGAGCAAATAAATCTGTTTAAAACGATTTAACAGTACTAATTATAATTGTCTCTATTACCCGAATTTTTGTTGTATTTTCAATATACAGCAATGATAAGCTAACATACTTATTTTTTAATATTTTATATACTTGTACAAAAAATGAATGTTATCAAAATAGGATGTGCATTTCCTTTGATTCCCTTTTTTTCAATAAATTATTTAATAAAATAACAATTAAGAAAAAATTTTCAATTTTATAGGGCAACTTTTAGTTGTTCTGGGCTTCGAGAATCAATTTAAATTTTTGGTTGCATAAAATAGGATATATAGTTGTTACCATTTCTTGTTTAAAATAACACGTTGATATTTATACACTGTATGCATAGATATATATAACACTGTATATAAGCTGTACACAACATTTGTATAACCTGTTATAGTTAACAACCTCATTCCAATCGTTTACATTGAATTTGTTGAGTTTGGGCAAACCTCTATAAGTGTTATGCTGTGTTTCAGATATAGTATATATATGAACAGCAGTGATTTTGCTTTTAAGAACCTTTGCAGCACAAATAGTCCATTTTTTGGCTAAGGCAAACTTTTGTTAAATATATAAACTATCTTCGTCGGAAAAGACTTTATAAGACTTTCAATATCAACATTAACGCCAGAAGCAATAATATCTACCGCGAAGTTCCCAGATGTTCTTTGATTCCACGTCTCGAGTCCTAAAAACTATTTTATCAATATTAGAAAAGTTTTAAATATGCAACAATAACAGTTTTTCAGACCTTACTTTATGTTACATACAAAACGCCAACATAAAGAACGTCATAGCTAACAAAAGTTATATTTCGCATGAGATATAACTCTTATTATAAATATAAAAAAAGCACGATATAAAAAAAGTCGTTAAAAACAAGTTAAAGACAAAAAAAAGTTCAATTATAAAGTGAAAAAATTATTAGTAAATATGGAATAATAAAACATTAAAAACACAAGCTGTAATACCTAACGACGAAGCTTTTTAAACTTCTAAAATTTTATTTTCTGTCCATCAAACTAATGATTTACACATATTATTGTTTTAATCTTGTTAACAGGTAGATTTTGATTTATGGACTTGTCTAAAAAATAATCAAGAACAAATACAAATTTGCTTAAAATACTTTAAAAAAAATTATATCTAGTAAACAAATGAATCTGTTAAAAAAGAGTTAACAGTTATAATTAAATTGTCACTATTACCCGAATTTTATTGTATTTATAATATATACAGCAATTATAAGCAAATATATTTATTTTTTAACATTTTATATACTTACAGAAATGATAAATGTTATTAAAATCGGATGTGCATTTCCCTTTCTATCAATAAATTATATAATAAAACAAAAATTAAATAACGTATTCAATTTATCAGGGCAACTTTCAGTATTTCTGGGCTTCTGAAATCAATCTACATTTTTGATTGTATAAAAAACGATATATAGTTGTTACCATTTCTTATTTAAATTAACACGTAGATATTTATAAACTGTATAAATTGATATTTAAAACACTGTATACAAGCTATACATAACATTTGTATTACCAGTAATAGTTAACAACCTCATTCCAATTGTTTACATTGAATTTGTTAAGATCGGGCAAACCTCTGTAAGTGTTAAGCTGTGTTTCCGATATAGTCTATATAAGAACAGCAGAGATTTTGCTTTTAAGACATTTTGCAATACAAAATTTCCATTTTTAAACTAAGGCAAACTTTTGTTGAATATAAAAACCATCTTCGAGGGAAAATTCTTTTACAGATTTTCCAAATCAACATTAACGCCACCAGCAGTAATTTCTACCGCAAAGTTCCCAATTCTTCCTTAAAACCCCGTCTCAAGTCCTTAAACTTATGTCGTCGATATTAAAAATGTTATAATTGTGCAACAGTTACAGTTTTTCAGAGCTTACTTTTCGATGCATAATAAATGTCAACATAAAGAACGTCTTAACTAAAAGAAGTTCTATTTCGTATGAGATACAACTCTTTTTATAAATATAAAGAAAGCACGATATAATAAAAGTTGTTGAAAACAAGTTAAAGACAAAAAAAAAGTTCAATTATAAAGCGAAAAAATTATTAGTAAATATGGAATGATAAAACATTAAAAAACACAAGCTGTAATACCTAACGACAAAGCTTTTTAAACTTCTTAAATTTTATTTTCTGTTGATCAAACTGATGATTTAAACATATTATTGTTTTAATCCTGTTAACAGGTAGAATTTATTTTATGGACTTAGTTGAAAAATTATCACGAGCAAATACAAATTTGCTTACAGTACAAAGAAAATGATTTTATTTAGTGAACAAATGAATCTGGTAAAACGATTTAACAGGTATAATTAAAATTTTCTCTTTTACCCGAATTTTAGTTGTATTTACAGTATGCAGCAATGTTAATCTAACAAACTTATATTTTAATAAATTATATACTTATTGAAATGATGAATGTTATTAAATAAGGACATGCTTTTCTTTGGTTCCCTTTCTTTTAATAAATTATTTAATAAAATATTATTTTAATTAAAGTATTCATTTTTTTATAGCAACTTTCAGTTTCCGGGCTTCTGGAATCAATCTAAATTTTTAATCGCTTAAAATACGATATATAGATGTTACTATTTCTTGTTTAAAATAACACGTTGATATATATGAGCTGTATACATTGATATATATAACACTGTATACAATCTATACACAACATCTTTATAACCTGTAATAGTTAACAACCTCATTCCAATCCTTTAAATTGAATTTGTTGAGTGTACGCAAACATATTTAAGTGTTAAGGTGTGTTTCCGATATAGAATAAAGAAAAGTAAAAGAGATTTTGGTTTTAAAAAATTTTGCAATACAAAAATTTTAACTTATGGCTTAGGCAAACTTTTGTTGAATATGAAAACCATCTTCGTAAGAAAGGTCTGCAAAACACTTTTTATATTAAAATTAACGCCACCAGCCATAATATCTACCGTAAAGTTCCCAGTTGTTCCTTGAAACAACGTCTCCAGTCCCAAAACAAAAGTCGTTGTTATTAGAGAAGTTTTAATTGTACAACAGTAACAGTTTTTAAGAGCTTTCCTTTTGTTCCATAGAACACGTGAACTTAACGAACGTCTTAGCTAATAAAATTTCTATTTCGTATGAGATACGACTCGTATTAAAAAAAAAGAGCATTACAAATAATAAAAAAACATTAAAAAAAGTTAAAAACAAAATAAAAATAATTTAATTATAAAGTAAAAAAAACATAATTAAATAAGAATAATAAAACATCAAAAACACAAATTGTTATACCTATCGACAAACATTATTATACTTCTAAAATTTTATTTTCTGGCGATCAAATTGTTGATTTAAACATATTATTGTTTTAATCCTGTTAACAGGTAGATTTTGATTTATGGACTTGTCTAAAAATTAATCACGAACAAATACAAATTTGCTTAAAATACTTTAAAAATAATTATATCTAGTAAACAAATGAATCTCTTAAAAACGAGTTAACAGTTATAATTAAATTGTCACTTTTACCCGAATTTTAGTTAAGTTTATAATATATACAGCAAAGATAAGCTAATATATTTATTTTTTAAGATTTTATATACTTACAGAAATAATAAATGTTATTAAAATAGGATGTGCATTTCCCTTTCTTTCAATAAATTATATAATAAAAAAAAAATTAAATAACGTATTCAATTTATCAGGGCAACTTTCAGTTTTTCTGGGCTTCTGAAATCAATCTACATATTTGATCGTATAAAATACGATATACAGTTGTTACCATTTTTTGTTTAAATTAACACGTTGATATTTATAAACTGTATACATTGATATTTAAAACACTGTATACAAGCTATACACAACATTTGTATTACCAGTAATAGTTAACAACCTCATTCCAATCGTTTACATTGAATTTGTTGAGTTTCGGCAAACATCTGTAAGTGTTAAGCTGTGTTTCCGATATAGTACATATAAGAACAGCAGAGATTTTGCTTTTAAGACATTTTGCAATAACTTTTGTTGAATTTAAAAACCATCTTCGTAGGAAAGGTCTGTAAAACACTTTCCATATTACAATTAACGCCACCATCCATAATATCTACCCTGGAGTTCCCAGTTGTTCCTTGAAACAACGTCTCGAGTCCTAAGACTTATGTCGTTGTTATTAGAAAAGCTTTAATTGTGCAACAGTAACAGATTTTAAGAACTTATTTTTTGTTCCATAAAACACGTCAACATAAAGAACGTCTTAGCTAATAAAAGTTCTATTTTGTATGAGATACGACTCGTATTATAAAAAAAAAGCATTACAAATAATAAAAAAACATTGAAAATAAGTTACATACAAAATAAAAAAAATATAATTATAAAGTAAAAAAAACATAAGTAAATAAGAATAATAAAACATTAAAAACACAAGTTGTTATACCTAACGACAAACATTTTCATAATTCTAAAATTTTATTTTCTGGCGATCAAATTGTCGATTTCAACATATTAGTGTTTTAATCCTTCTAACAGGTAGATTTTGATTTATTGACTTATTTAAAAAAGAATCACGAACAAATACAAATTTGCTTAAAATACTTTAAAAATGATTTTATCTAGTAAACAAATGAATCTGTTAAAAACGAGTTAACAGTTATAATTAAAAATGTCCCTATTACCCGAATTTTAGTTGTATTTATAATATATACAGCAATGATAAGCTAATATATTTATTTTTTAACACTTTATATACTAATAGAAATGATGAATGTTATTAAATTAGGATGTGCATTTCCCTTTCTTTGAATAAATTATTTAATAAAATAAAAATTAAAAAAAGTATTCATTTTTTCAGGGCAACTTTTAGTTTTTCTGCGCTTCTAGAATCATTCTGAATTTTTGATTGCATAAAATACGATATATAGTTACGATTTCTTTATAAAATAACACGTTAAAATTTAAAAACTATATACATTGATATATTTAACACTGTATAAAAGCTATACACAACATTTGTATTACCTGGTTTAGGTACCAACCTCATTCCAATCCTTTACATTGAATTTGTTGAGTTTGGGCAAACCTCTGTAAATGTTAAGCTGTTTTTCAGATATAGTATTAATATGAACAGAAGAGATATTGTTTTTAAGAATCTTTGCAATACAAATAGTCCATTTTTTGGCTTAGGCAAGCTTTTGTTAAATTTAGAAACCATCTTCGTGGCAAACGACTTTAAAAGACTTTCCCAATCAACATTAACGCCAACACCAATATTATCTACCGCGAAGTTCCCAGTTGTTCCTTGAAACCACGTCTCGAGTCCTAAAAAATATGTCCTTTATATTAGAGAAGTTGTAATTGTGCAACAGTAACAGTTTTTTGAGCTTAATCTTCGTTGCATAGAAAACATCAACATAAAGAACGGGTAAGTTAAGAAAAGTAATATTTCGTATGAGATATAACTCTTATTATATATAAAAGAAAAGCATTCTAAATATCAAAAATCATTAAAAACAAATTGCGGACTAAAAATAAAATTTTGGTTATAAAGTAAAAAAATCATTAGTAAATATGGAATAATAAAACATTAAAAATCACAAGTTGTAATACCTAACAACAAAGTTTTTTTAATTTCTAAATTTTTATTTTTTGTCGATGAAACTGTTGATTTAATCATATTATTATTTTAATCCTGTTAACAGGAAGATTTTAACTTATAGACTTATTTGAAAATTAATCACGAACAAATACAAATTTGCTTAAAGTACTGAAAAAATGATTATATCAAGCGAGCAAATAAATCTGTTATTAACAGCTTAGCATTAATGATTAAAGTTGTCCCTATTAGCCGAATTTTAGTTATGTTTGTATTATATACAGCAATGATCAGCTAATATACTTATTTTTTAAAAAAAAGTAATGTTTCGTATGAGGTATAACTCTTAATATAAACAGAAAAAAAGCATTAGAAATAATAAGAAATCATTAAAAATGAGTTAAACACAAAACAAAAAAAATTTAAATATAAGTAAAAAAAATATAAGTATATATGGAAAAAAAAACATTAAAAAATAAACGTTGTAATACTTAACGACTAACATTTTTAAACTTCTAAAATTTTATTTTCTGGCGATGAAATTGTTGATTTAAACATATTATTGTTTTAATCCTGTTAACAGGTAGATTTTGATTTATGGACTTATTTAAAAAATAATCACGAACCAATACAAATTTGGTTAAATACTTTAAAAATGATTTTATCAAGTGAACAAATAAATCTGCTAAAAAATATTAAACAGTAATATTTAAAATTGTCCCTTTTACCCGAATTTTAGTCGTATTTTTAATATATACAGCAATGATAAGCTAATATACTTATTTTTTAACATTTTATATAGTTATAGAAATGATGAATGTTATTAAAATAGGATGTGCATTTCCTTGTTTCCCTTTCTTTCAATAAATTACTTAATAAAATAAAAATTAAAAAAGTATTTTTTTAGGGCAACTTTTAGTTTTTCTAGGCTTCTGAAATCAATCTAAATTTTTTATCGCATAAAATACGATATATATATGTTACCATTTCTTGTTTAAATAAACACGTTGATATATATACACTGTAAACAATGATATATATAACACTGCATACAAGCTATACAAAACACTTGTATTACCTGTAATAGTTAACAACCTCATTCCTATCGTTTACATTGAATTTGTTGAGTATGGGCAAACCTCTGTAAGTGTCAGGCTGTGTTTCCGATATAGTATATATAAGAACAGCAAAGATTTTGCTTTTTCGAAATTTTGCAATACAAAAAGACTATTTTTAGCATTGACAAACTTTTGTTAAATTTAAAAACTTATGGAAATAACTCTTATTATGAATAAAAAAAAAGCATTACAAATAACAAAAAACATTAAAAACAAGTTGCAGACCAAAACAAAGTTTTTATTATAAAGTGAAAAAATTATTACTAGGTATAGAATAATAAATTATTAAAAACCAAAAATTGTAATACCTAACGACAAAGCTTTTTAAACTTCTAAAATTTTTTTTTCTGGCAATCAAACTGTTGACTTAAATATGTTATTGTTTTAATCCTGTTAACAGTTAGATTTTGATTTATGGTCTTATTTGAAAAATAATCACAAAAAAATTCAAATTTCCATAAAGTACTAAAAAACTGATTTTATCAAATGAGCAAATGAATCTGTTAAAAACGTTTTAACAGTAATAATTATAATTGTCCCTATTACCCGACTTTTAGTTGTATTTTCAGTATACAGCAATGATAAGCTAACATACTTATTTTTTAATATTTTATATACTTGTAGAAAAAATGAATGTTATCAAAATAGGATGTGCATTTCCTTTGATTACCTTTTTTTCAATAAATTATTTAATAAAATAACAATTAAAAAAAAGTTTTCAATTTTATAGTGCATTTTTTAGTTGGTCTGGGCTTCGAGAATGAATTTAAATTTTTGATTGCATAAAATAGGATATATAGTTGTTACCATTTCTTGTTTAAAATAACACGTTGATATTTATACACTGTATGCATAGATATATATAACACTGTATTTAAGCTGTACACAACATTTGTATTACCTGTTATAGTTAACAACCTCATTCCAATCGTTTACATTAAATTTGTTGAGTTTGAGCAAACCTCTGTAAGTGTTATGCTGTGTTTCAGATATAGTATATATATGAACAGCAGTGAATATGCTTTTAAGAACCTTTGCAGTACAAATAGTCCGTTTTTTGGCTTAGGCAAACTTTTGTTAAATATAAAAACTATCTTCGTCGGATAAAACTTTATAAGACTTTCCATATCAACATTAACGCCAGCAGCAATAATATCTACCGCGAAGTTCCCAGGTGTTATTTGATATCACGTCTCGAGTCCTAAAAACTATTTCATCAATTTTAGAAAAGTTTTAAATGTGCAAAAGTAACAGTTTTTCAGACCTTAATTTTCGTTACATACAAAACTTGAACATAAAGAACGTCATAGCTAACAAAAGTTATGATTCGTATAAGATATAACTCCTATTAAAAATATAAAAAAGACACGATATAATAAAAGTCGCTAAAAACAAGTTAAAGACAAAAAAAAAGTTCAATTATAAAGTGAAAAAATTATTAGTAAATATGGAATGATAAAACATTAAAAAACACAAGCTGTAATACCTAACGACAAAGCTTTTTAAACTTCTAAAATTTTATTTTCTGTCGATCAAACTAATGATTTAAACATATTTTTGTTTTAATCCTGGTAACAGGTAGACTTTATTTTTTTAACTCATTTGAAAAATTATCACGAACATATACAAATTTGCTCACAGTACTAAAAAAATGAGTTTATCAAGTGAACAAATGAATCTGTTAAAAACGATTTAACAGGTATAATTAAAATTTTCTCTTTTACCCGAATTTTAGTTGTATTTACAGTATGCAGCAATGTTAATCTAACAAACTTATATTTTAATATATTATATACTTATTAAAATGATGAATGTTATTAAATAAGGACGTGTATTTCTTTGGTTGCCTTTCTTTCAATAAATTATTTAATAAAATATTATTTAAATTAAAGTATACATTTTTTTATAGCAACTTATCAAAACTAAATTTTTAATCGCATAAAATACGATATATAGATGTTACTATTTCTTGTTCAAAATAACACGTTGATATATATGCGCTGTATACATTGATATATATAACACTGTATAAAAATCTATACACAACATCTTTATAACCTGTAATAGTTAACAACCTCATTCCAATCCTTTAAATTGAATTTGTTGAGTGTACGCAAACTTATTTAAGTGTTAAGGTGTGTTTCCGATATAGAATAAAGAAAAGTAGAAGAAATTTGGGTTTTACGAATTTTTGCAATACAAAAATTTTAACTTATGGCTTAGGCAAACTTTTGTTGAATAAAAAGACCATCTTCGTAGGAAAAGCCTGCAAAACACTTTCCATATTAAAATTAACGCCACCATCCATAATATCTACCTTGAAGTTCCCAGTTGTTCCTTGAAACAACGTCTCCAGTCCCAAAACTTATGTCGTTGTTATTAGAGAAGTTTTAATTGTACAACAGTAACAGTTTTTAAGAGCTTTCCTTTTGTTCCATAGAACACGTCAACATAACGAACGTCTTAGCTAATAAAATTTCCATTTCGTATGAGATACGACTCGTATTATAAAAAAAAAGAGCATCACAAATAATAAAAAATCATTAAAAATAAGTTAAAGACAAAATAAAAATAATTTAATTATAAAGTAAAAAAAACATAATTAAATAAGAATAATGAAACATCAAAAACACAAATCGTTATACCTATCGACAAATATTTTTATACTTCTAAAATTTTATTTTCTGGCGATCAAATTGTTAATTTAAACATATTATTGTTTTTATCCTGTTAACAGGTAGATTTTGATTTATGGACTTGTCTAAAAAATAATCACGAACAAATACAAATTTGCTTAAAATACTTTAAAAATAATTATATCTAGTAAACAAATGAATCTCTTAAAAACGAGTTAACAGTTATAATTAAATTGTCACTATTACCCGAATTTTAGTTGTATTTATAATATATACAGCAAAGATAAGCTAATATATTTATTTTTTAAGATTTTATATACTTACAGAAATGATAAATGTTATTAAAATAGAATGTGCATTTCCCTTTCTTTTAATAAATTATATAATAAAACAAAAATTAAATAACGTTTTCAATTTATCAGGGCAACTTTCAGTTTTTCTGGGCTTCTGAAATCAATCTACATATTTGATCGTATAAAATACGATATATAGTTGTTACCACTTTTTGTTTAAATTAACACGTTGATATTTAGAAACTGTATACATTGATATTTAAAACACTGTATACAAGCTATACACAACATTTGTATTACCAGTAATAGTTAACAACCTCATTCCAATCGTTTACATTGAATTTGTTGAGTTTGGGCAAACCTCTGTAAGTGTTATGCTGTGTTTCAGATATAGGATATATAAGAACAGCAAAGATTTTGCTTTTTCGAAATTTTGCAATACAAAAAGACTATTTTTAGCATTGACAAACTTTTGTTAAATTTAAAAACTTATGGAAATAACTCTTATTATGAATAAAAAAAAAAGCATTATAAATAACAAAAATCATTAAAAACAAGTTGCAGACCAAAACAAAGTTTTTATTATAAAATGAAAAAATTATTACTAAGTATAGAATAATAAAACATTAAAAACCAAAAATTGTGATACCTAACGACAAAGCTTTTTAAACTTCTAAAAATTTTTTTTCAGGCAATTAAACTGTTAACAGTTAGATTTTGTTAACAGATTTTGTTAATCAAAATCTAACTGTTAACAGTTTTGGTCATAGATTTTTTTAATCAAAATCTAACTGTTAACAGTTAGATTTTGATTTATGATCTTATTTGAAAAATAATCACAAACAAATTCAAATTTGCATAAAGTACTAAAAAAATGATTTTATCAAGTGAGCAAATGAATCTGTTAAAAACGATTTAACAGTAATAATTAAAATTCTCCTTATTACCCGAATTTTAGTTGTATTTTCAGTATACAGCAATGATATGCTAACATACTAATTTTTTAATATTTTATATACTTGTAGAAATGATAAATGTTATTAAAATAGGATGCGCATTTTTTTTGTTTCCCTTTCTTTTAATAAATAATTTAATAAAATAACAATTAAAAAAAGTTTTCAATTTTATAGGGCGTCTTTTAGTTTTTCTATGCTTCTGAAATCAATCTAAATTTTTAATCGCATCAAATACGATATATAGTTGTTACCATTTCTTGTTTAAAAAAACACTTTAATATATATACACTGAATACATTTATATATATAACACTGTATACAAGCTATACAAAACCTTTGTATTACCTGTAATAGTTAATAACCTCAATCCAATCGTTTATGTTGAATTTGTTAAGTTTGGGAAAACCTCTGTAAGTGTTGAGCTTTGTTTACGATATATTATATATAAGAAAAGCAGAGATTTTGGCTTTAAATAATATTGCAACACAAAAAAACCATTTTTTGGCCTCGGAAAACTTTTGGAGAATATAAAAACCATCTTTGTGAAAAAATTCTTTGAAAGACTTTCAATTTCAACATTTACGCCACTAGCATTGATATCTACCGCCAAGTTCTCAGTTGTTCCTTAAAACCATGTCTCGAGTCCTGAAAAAAATGTCGTCGTTATTAGAAAAATTTAAATTGTGCAACAAACCATTTTTTCAGAACTTACTCTTCGTTGCATAGAAAATGTCAACATAAAGAACGGTTTAGCAAAAAAAAGTTTAGTTTTTTTATGAGAAATAACTCTTATTATAAATAAAAAAAAATTATTACAAATAACAAAAATCATTAAAAACATGTTGCAGACAAAAAAAAAATTGTGATAATGAAGTAAAAAAATCATTAGTAAGTATTAAAATAATAAAACATTAAAAACGACATGTTGTAATACCTAACGACAAAGCTGTTAAAACTTCTAAAATTTTATTTTCTGGCGATCAAACTGTTGATTTAAACTCATTATTGTTTCAATCCTGTTAACAGGTAGATTTTGATTTATTGTCTTAATTGAAACTTAATCTCAAACAAATACAAATTTGCATAAAGTACTAAAAAAACGATTTTATCAAGTAAACAAATGAATCTGTTAAAAACCATGTAACAGTAATAATTATAATTGTCTCTACCCAAATTTTATTTGTATTTTCAGTATACAGCAATGATAAGCTAACATACTTATTTTTTAATATTTTACATACTTATAGAAATGATAAATGTTATCAAAATAGGATGTGCATTTACTTTGATTCCCTTTCTTTTAATAAATTATTTAATAAAATAACAATTAAAAAAAAGTTTTCAATTTTATAGGGCAACTTTTAGTTTTTCTGGGTTTTTGAAATCAATCTAAATTTTTAATTGCATAAAATACGATTTATAGTTGTTACCATTTCTTGTGTAAAATAACACGTTGATATTTATACACTGTATGCATTGATATATATGACACTGTATACAAGCTATACACAACATTTGTATTACCTGTAATAGTTAACAACCTCATTCCAATCGTTTACATGAATTTGTGGAGTTAGGGCAAACCTCTGAAAGTGTTAAGCTGTGTTTCAGTAATAGTATATATATGATCAGCAGAGATTTTGCTTTTAAGAATCTTTGCAATACAAATAGTCCATTTTTTGGCTTAGTAAAACTTTTGTTAAATATAAAAACCATCTTCGTGAAAAAAGTCTTTAAAAAACTTTCCATATTAACATTAACGCCAGCAGCAATAATATCTACGGCGAAGTTCGCAGTTGTTCCTTGAAACCACGTCTCGAGTACTTAAAACTTTTTCAATAATATTAGAGAAGTTTTAAATGTGCAACAGTAACAGTTTCAGAGCTAACTTTCAGTTTCAGTTTTCAGAGCTTACTTTTCGTGACATACAAAACGTCAACATAAAGAACGTCTTAGCTAACAAAAGTTATGTTTCGTATGAGATATAACTCTTTTTTTAAATAAAAAAGAAGCATAATAAAATAAAAATCGTTAAAAACAAGTTAATGACAAAAAAAATTCTATTATAAATTGAAAAAATCATTAGTAAATATGGAATAAAAAAACATTAAAAAACACTAGTTGTATCACCGAACGACAAAGCTTTTTAAACTTGTAAAGTTTTAATTTTTGTCGATCAAACTTTTGATTTGAACATATTATTGTTTTAATCCTGTTAACAGGTAGAGTTTACTTAATGGACTTATTTGACAAACTATCACGAACAAATACAAATTTGCCTAAAGTACTAAAAAAATAATTTTATTAATTGAACAAATGAATCTGTTGAAAACAATTTTACAGGTAAAGTTAAATTGTCTCTATTACCTGAATTTTAGTTGTATTTTTAGTATACAGCAATGTTAATTTAACATACTTAATTTTAAATATATAAATATTTATTGAAATGATGAATGTTATTAAATTAGGACCTGCATGTTTTTTTGTTTCCCTTTTTTTCAATAAATTATTTAATAAAATAATAATTAATTTAAAGTATTCACTTTTTAGGGCAACTTTCAGTTTTTCTGGACTTCTGGAATCAATCTAAACTTTTGATCGCATAAAATAAAATATATAGTTCTTACTATTTCTTGTTTAAAATATCACGTTGATATATATGCGCTGTATACATTGATATATATAACACTGTTTTCAAGCTATACACAACATTTTTATTACCAGTAATAGTTTACAACCTCATTTCAATCCTTGACATTAAATTTGTTGAGTTTAGGCAAACATATTGAAGTGTTAAGCTGTGTTTCCGATGTAGTATATAGAAGAGCAGCAGCGATTTTGCTTTTAAGAACTTTTGCAATACGAAAATTTTATTAATTGGCTTAGACAAACTTTTGTTAAATATAAAAACCATCTTCGTGCGAAAGGTCTGTAAAAGGCTTTCCATATTAAAATTAACGCCACCAGCAATAATATCTACCGAGAAGTTCCCAGTTGTTCCTTGAAATAACGCCTCGAGTCCAGAAACTTATGTCGTCGATATTAGTGAAGTTTTAATTGTGCAACAGTAACAGTTTTTAAGAGCTTACTTTTCGTTCCATAGAACACGTCAACATAAAAAATGTCTTAGCTAGCAAAAGTTTTATTTTGTATGAGATACAACTCTAATTATAAATAATCAAAAAAAGCATTTTAAATAATAAAAAATTATTGAAAACGAGTTAAAGACAAAATTAGATAAATTTAATCATAAACTAAAAAACTTCATTAGCAAATATAAAATAATAAATCATTAAAAATTACAAGTTGTAATACCTAACGAAAAACCTTTTCAAACTAATAAAATTTTATTTTCTTACGATCAAACTGTTGATTTAAACATATTATTGTTTATCCTGTTAACAGGTAGATTTTGATTTATGGTTTATTTGAAAATTAATCACGAACAAATAAAAATTTGCTCAAAGTACTAAATAAGTAATTTTATCATGTGGACAAATGAATCTGTTATAATCGATTTAACAATAACAATTGAAATTTTCTCTAATACCCGACTTTTAGTTGTATTTTTAATATATACAGCAATAATAATCAATTATACTTATTTTTAATATTTTATATACTTAAAGACATGATGAATATTATTAAAATAGGATGTGCCTTTTCCTTTTTTACCTTTCCTTTAATAAATTACTTAACAAAATAAAAATTTAAAAAAGTATTCATTTTTTCAGGGCAACTTTTAGTACTTCTGGTCTTTTAGAATCAGTCTAAATTTTTAGTCGCACAAAATACGATATATAGTTTTTACCATTTCTTGTTTAAAATTACACGTTGATATATATGCGCTGTATACATTGATATATATAACAATGTATACTAACTATACACAACATTGTTTTACCTGTAATAGTTAACAACCTTATTCTAATTGCTTACATTGAATTTGTTGAGTTTGGGCAAACCTCTGTAAGTGCTAAGCTGTGTTTCCGATATAGTATATATTAGAATAGCAGAGATTTTGATATTTAAAAAATTTTGCAATACAAAAAGTTCATTTTTTGGCTTAGGCAAGCTTTTGTTGAATTTAAAAACCATCTTCGTGGGAAAAGTCTGTAAAAGACTTTCTATATTAACATTAACACCACCAGCAATATTATCTACCGCGAAGTTCCCACTTGTTCTTTGAAACCACGTCTTGAGTGCTAAAACTTATGTCGTCGATATAAAGAAGTTTTAATTGTGCAACAGTGACAGTTTTTCAGAGCTTTCTTTCCGTTGCATAGAACACGTCAACATAAGGAACGCCTTAGCTAACAAAAGTTCTATTTCGTATGAGATACAACTCTTTTTATAAATAAAAATAAAAGCATTTTAAATAATAAAAATCATTAAAAACAAGTTGACGAGAAAAAAAAAAAATTAGGTAAGCAAATGAATCTGTTAAACACGATTTAACAGTAATAATTATAATTGTCTCTTTTACCCGAATTTCAGTTGTATTTTTAGTATACAGCAATAATAAGCTAACATACTTATTTTTAAATATTTTATATACTTATTAAAATGATTAATGTTATTAGATTAGGATGTGCATTTCCTTTTGTTTCCCTTTCTTTTAATAAGTTGTTTAATAAACTAAAAACTAAAAAAAAGTATTCATTCTATTAGGGCAACTTTGAGTTTATCTAAGCTTCTGTAATCAATCTAAATTTTTGATTGCTTAAAATACGATATAAAGTTGTTACCATTTCTTTTTTAAAATAACACGTTTATATATATACACTGTATATATTGATATATATAACACTGTATACAAGCTATATACAACATTTGTATTACCTGTAATAGTTAACAACCTTTTTCGAATCGTTTACATTGAATTTGTTAAGTTTGGGCAAACCTCTGTAAGTGTTAAGCTGTGTTTCCGATAAAGTATATATTAGAACAGCAGAGATTTAGCTTTTATGAAACTTTGCATAACAAAAAGTCAATTTTTTGGCTTAGTCAAACTTTTGTTGAATATAAAAACCATCTTCGTGGGAAAAGTCTTTAAAAGACGTTTTGTTTTAACATTAACGCCACCAGCAATAATATCTACCGCGAAGTTCCTTTTTTTTTTTTGTAACCATGTCTCGAGTCCTAAAACTTATGTCGTCGATATAAGAGAAGTTTTAATTGTGCAACAGTAGCAGTTTTTCAGAGCTTATTTTTCGTTGCATAGAAAACGTCAACATAAAGAACGTCTTAGCTAACAAAAGTTATATTTCGTAGGAGATTTTTTTGTAAATGAAAAAAAAAAATTATATATAATAAATAGTCATTAAAAACAAGTTGAAGACAAAAAAAAAATTAATTATAAGTCAAAAAAATTATTAGTAAATATTGAATAATAAAACAATAAAAACACAAATTGTAATACCTAACGAAAAAGCTTTTTAAATTTTAAAAATATTTATTTTCTGTCGATCAAACTGTTGATTTAAAATTATTATTGTTTTAATCCTGTTAACAGATAGATTTTGATTTACGGACTTCTTTGAAAATTAATAACGAACAATTACAAATTTGCTTAAAGTACTAAAAAATGATTTTATCAAGTGAACAAATGAATCTGTTAAAAACGACTTAACAGTAATAATTAAAATAGTCTCTATTACCTGAATTTTAGTTGTATTTTCAGTATACAGCAATGATAAGCTAATATACTAATTTTTTTATATTTTATATACTTATAGAATTGATGAGTGTTATTAAAATAGGATGTGCATTTCCTTTGTTTCCCTTTTTTTTTATTAATTTATTTAATAAAATAAAAATTAAAAACAAGCATTTATTTTTTGGAACATTTTTTAGTTTTTTTGGGCTACTGGAATCAATCTAAACTTTTGATCGCATAAAATACGAAATATAGTTGTTACCATTTTTTGTTTAAAATGACACCTCGATATATATACACTGTATACATTAAAAAAAATAGAACAATAATTTTAAAACTTCTAAATTATAAAGATAAGATTGATATAATGAAGAGATCTGACAGACTTAAAGGAATGAACATTTATATTAACGAGGATATTTGTTACGAAACTGTTCAAATACGAAAAGATTTAAGAGATAAAATGTTTAGAGAAAAAAAACAAAGAAAGTATGCGTTTATCTTCCACGACAAACTTATTATTCGTGAACGGGCAGAAAAGAAAATTGAAGCAAAATTTGCCAAGTGTAAATTAATTTTTTATTTTTTTATTCCTAAATTTTATGGGATATTTTTAATTTTTTTTATTCTTCAAATTATTAACTTGATATTTTTAAATGAATGTAACATTTACATTTATTTTAAGCTTAAATTCTTACCATAATTTCTTTTGTTTCTATATTTAAAAACTGAAAAATGGACTTAAAACATGCAAATAATTTTGAGTTTAATTCTTTCGACTTTTTTCAAACAATAAACAATGAAACTGATTTAGTTTATTTTAGTAAAGCAGGTGCTTCGTTAAACAATTGTTTTTATTTTTACAACAATGAACTAAAAGAATTTCTTGAGCGAGATCGCCTAAATGTGATACATTTTAACATAAGAAGTTTAAAAAAGAATTTTGAGATATATAGTTGAGAGATATTTCCTCAATAATAAGAATATTATTGATGAAACTTTGAATATTTTTAACCTTATATGCCTAACAGAAACTTGGTGTAGTTCTGACGAGGCTATATCTAACTCGAATCTTCTTCTGCCAGGTTTTAATCTTGTTTTTTTAGCACGTAAAACAAAAAAACGAGGCGGTGGAGTATTTTTTTTATGTATGCGAAGGAATGCGGTTTATAAATAGGCCTGGCATGAGTATTTCTGATGCCGATAAAGAGGTTTTAACAATTGAAATTTAAGCCAAAAATACTAAAAATATACTTTTAAGTTGCTGTTATCGCCCACCATCTGGTGAAATAAATACTTTCAAGTCCTTTTTATTTACTGGTATTATAACAAAATGTACAATAGAAAAGAAATTAAATTACATTATTGGTGACATAAACTTGGACGCATTAAAATATGACGTAAATTCCTAAATTAATAGTTTTTATAATGGTTTATTCGAAAACGGTACAATTCCGCCTATTAATAAGCCAACAAGAGTAACTTTAAAGTCAGTATCTTTAATAGATAATATTATGACAACAGACACTTTTAATGAATCTCTTAAAAAAGGGTCAATTAAAAATGATGTTTCAGATCATTTTCTTATCTTCTTTTTAATAAATACTGATATTGAACAATTACAAATAAAAAAACAAGTTATCCTAAAACGCTGTTTCAGTGAAGTAAATATTGCATCATTTAATGAACAACTATCATTACTTCATTGGAAACAAATAAATTTTTCGTCGGAATCAAATGTGGTTTATAACTCATTCTTTAGAACATTCTATGAAGTTTATGATGCAAACTTTCCACAATACAAAGTTAACTTAAACAAAAAAAGCTTAAAGTCACCATGGATTACTAAAGAACTTAGGAAATCTTCCAAAGTTAAATAAAAATTGTATATAAAGTATTTAAAGTCAAAAACAGATGAAAATAAGGAAATTTATAAAAATTATGTAAAGCTTTTTGAAAATCAAAAAAAAAACAAAAAAAAAAATACTATTCAAACTTATTAGAAAAGTTTAATAATAATGCTAAACGCACATGGCAAATTTTAAATGAAATTACTGGCAATCAAAAAATTAAAACATGCAACTTACCAAAACTTATTAAAAACAATGATGATTTCTTATATAATCCTAAAGATATAGCAAATCAAATAAATAATTTTTTTGTAACAATTGGTCCAAATTTAGAAAAAATTATTCCAATTATAACTAACACAATTAATGATCTTAATCTTCCGATAATTTCTATACTTAATAACTTTGAACTTTTGATTAAAGAGTTTGAATGTGCTTACAAAATGCTAAAAATCAATAAATCAATAGGCCCAGATCAAATAAATGGTAACGTTATAATTAATTCTTACGAGATCATAAAAGCTATACTCTTTCAGGTCTTTAGTTGTTCAATTAAACGAGGTATATTTCCTGATCAACTAAAGATAGCCAAAGTTACACCAATATTTAACAGGGGGGGGGGGGGGAATTATCGAATATAACTAATTATTGTCCAATTTTATGTACTTTCTGGTTTTTCAAAGATTTATGAAAGGATCCTTTACAATTAAATTTATGATCATCATTCTAAAAATAAAATACTAAGTTCAACTCATAATGGGTTTAAAAAACATAATTCCACTGAACAAGCAGTGCTTCATCTGACTAGAAATATTGCAGATTCGTTTGAAAAATCACAATTTACTCTTGCAATGTTTATAGATCTATCAAAAGCCTTCGCTACGATAAATCTTAAGATTCTTATTTAAAAACTAGAAAATTATGGAATCTGTGGTAATTTTCTAAAATTACTTAACAGCTATTTAAGCAATCGTAAACAGTATGTGCAAATTGATGTATCCTCTACAACAAGTTTACTAGATATAACATGTGATGTCCCCCAAGGGTCTATACTAGGACCACTTCTTTTTCTCATTTATATCAATGGTATTTATAATGCCTCAAATTTAAAAACAGTAATGTTTGCTGATGACACAAACTTTTTTTTTGTCTAGCAATAATATCATAACACTATATAATGACATGAACATAGAGCTAATTAAAATTTCAAAATGGTTTAAGTCTAAGTTAAGTTAAAAATGGTTTAAGTCTAAAGTTAAGTTAAGTTATCAATTAACATAGAAAAAACTAAATGGACTCTATTTCATCCAAAATCCAAAAAACATCTTTTGCCAAATGATATGCCTCAAATATATATAGATAAAATTCAAATAAAACAATCAAAAGTTATTACTACTTAGTACTTTTTCTTGATGTTTTTATTGATGAAAACCTTACGTGGAAAAATCATATTGAAACCTTGCGCAACAAAGTTTTAAAAAATATTGGAGTACTGTTTAAAGCGAGAAGTTTTGTAAATAGACACGCATTATTTCAACTTTATTACTCACATATTCAATGCCATCTAAATTATTCAAATTTCGCATTGGGCAGTGCTAAAAAAATTCAATTAGATCCTCATTATCGGCAACAGAAGCATCTAGCACGACTAATAAATTTTAAAGATCGTTTTACTCATGCAAAACCACTTTTATTCAAAATGAGTATTCTTAATATATAGTAACAAAATGTTTTTAACACTCTTTGCTTTATATTTAAATGTAAGATAAACTTTGCTCCAATACCTTTTCAAAATTTATATGCAATAAAGCCCAAAAACAAATATGATCTAAGAAATTACAATTTTATTTATCAACAATATTCGCATACAAATTTTGGAAGGTCTCTTATATCTTATCGCGGAGCTTATTTGTGGAACCAAATAGTTTTAAAAAATTTTGATTTTTCCCAAAGTTGGAATTTTTCTTTGTTCAAAAACAAACTGAAAAAAGTTATTCTCTCAATAGAAAATATTTATGAGTTCTTCTGATCTCGTTTCACTTTTATAAGTGTTTCTAAATGTAATTTAAAATGATTGTTTTTATTTTATATTGTTTTTTTATTCGGAATTATATTTGTATGACGGTTTTCATAAAAACGGTATTTACTAATTCCAAATATTTGATTTTATATTTTTATTGTTTAGTTAACGGTGTTTTATAATTAAGGTTATTTTATTTGTATGAAGGTTTTCTTAAACGGTATTTACTTTTTATTTTATACTTTTTTGAAATAAATGGTTTATAATTTTTGTATTGTTAAACGGTTCTCGGTGACAGGATCTTATGATCCTCTTCGATTTTGTGTGTTCTTCATGAATTATGTACTAACGACACTTTTACCAGAGAATATTGTTAAATGAACAAAACAAAACAAAACAAATAAAAAAATACATTGATATATATAACATTGTATACAAGCTATACACAGCATTTGCATTACCTGTAATAGTTAACAACCTCATTCCACTCGTTTACATTGAATTTCTTGAGTTTGGCCAAACCTCTGTAACTGTTAGGCTGTGTTTCCGATATAGCATATATAAGAAAAGCAGAAAATTTGCTTTTAAGAAAGTTTGCGATACAAAAAGTCCATTTTTTGGGTAATGCAAACATTTATTAAATATAAAATCCACCTTCGTGGGGTAAGTCTTTAAAAGACTTTTCATATCAACATTAACGCCAGCAGCAATAATATCTACCGCGAAGTGCCCAGTTGTCCCTCGAAACCACGTCTCGAGTCCTAAAATTTATGTCGTCAATATTAGAGAAGTTTTAATTGTGCAACAGTAACAGTTTTTCAGTGCTTACTTTTCGTTGCATAGAAAACGTAAACATAAAGAACGTCGTAGCTAATAAAAGTTCTATTTCGTATGAGATACAACTCTTATTATAAACGAAAAAAAACATTACAAATAATAAAAAATCATTGAAAATGAGTTAAAGACAAAACAAAAAAATTTAATTTTAAAGTAAAAAAAACATAAGTTTATATGGAATAATAAAACATTAAAAAACATAAGTTGTAATTCGTAACGACTAACATTTTTAAACTTCTAAATTTTTATTTTTAGGCGATCAAATTGTTGATTTAAACATATTATTGTTTTAATATTGTTAACAGGTAGATTTTGATTTATGGACTTATTTAAAAATCACGAACAAATACAAATTTGCCTAAAATACTTTAAAAATGATTTTATCAAGTGAACAAATGAATCTGTTAAAAAATATTTAACAGTAATAATTAAAACTGTCCCTAATACCCGAATTTTAGTCGCCTTTTTAATATAAACAGCAATGATAAGCTAATATACTTATTTTTTAACATCTTATATACTTATTAAAATTATGAATGTTATTAAAATAGGATATGCATTTCCCTTTGTTTCCCTTTCTTTCAATAAATTATTTAATAAAATAAAAATAAAATAAAGTATTCACTTTTGTAGGGCAAATTTTAGTTTCTCTGGGCTTCTGGACTCAATCTAAATTTTTGATCGCTTAAAATACGATATATAGTTGTTACCATTTCTCGTTTAAACTAACACGTTGATATATATACAATGTATACATAGATATATATAAGACTGTATACAAGATATACAAAACATTTGTATTACCTGTAATAGTTAACAACCTCATTCCAATCGTTTACATTAAATTTGTTGAGTTTAGGCAAACCTCTGTAAGTGTTAAGCTGTGTTTCCGATATAGTATATATAAGAACAGCAGAGTTTTGCTTTTAAGAAATTTTGCAATACTAAAAGTCCATTTTATGGCTTAGGCAAACTTTTGTTGAATATAAAAACCATCTTCGTGGAAAAAGTCTTTAAAAGACTTTCCATATCAACATTAACGCTAACAGCAATAATATCTTTTCGAAGGTCCCAGTTGTTTCTTGAAACCACGTCTCGAGTCCTAAAAATTATGTCATCGATATTAGAGAAGTTTTAATTGTGTAACAGTAATATTTTTTTAGAGCTTACTTTTTGTTACATAGATAACGTCAACATAAAGAACGTCTAAGCTAACAAAAGTTATATTTTGTATGAGATACAACTCTTATTATAAATAAAAAAAAAAGCATTACAAATAATAAAAACTCATTAAAACAAGTTAAAGGCAAATAAAAAAAATTTTAATATTAAGTAAAAAAATCATTAGTAAATATAGAATAATAAAGCATTAAAAAACACAAGTTGTAATACCTAACGACAAAGCCTTTTAAACTTCTAAACTTTTTTTTCTGCCGATCAAATTGTTGATTTAAACATGTTATTGTTTTAATTCTGTTAACAGGTAGATTTTGATTTTTGGACTTATTTGAAAATTAATCACGAACAAATACAAATTTGCTTAAAGTACTAAAAAAATGATTTTATCAAGTGAACAAATGAATCTGCTATAACGATTTAACAGTTTTAATTAAAATTTTGTGTATTACCTGAATTTTATTTGTATTTTTAGTACACAGCAATGATAAACTAATAAACTTGTTTTTTAATATTTTATATAGTTATAGAAATCATGAATGTTATTAAAATAGGATGTGCATTTCCTTTGTTTCCTTTTTTTTAATAAATTATTATTAAAATAAAAATGAAAATGAAGCTTTCATTATTTAGGGCGACTTTTAGTTTTCCTTGCTTTTGGAATCGATCTAAATTTTTGGTCGCATAAAATACAATATATAGTTGTTACCATTTCTTGTTTAAAATAACACGTTGATATTTATACACTGTATGCTTTAATATATATAACACTGTATACAAGCTATACACAACATTTGTATTACCTGTGATAGTTAACAACCTCATTCCAATCGTTTACACTAAATTTGTTGAGTTTGGGTAAACCTCTTTAAGTGTTTAGCTGTGTTTTCGATATAGTATATATATGAACAGCAGAGATTTTGCTTTTTAAGAAATTTTGCAATACAAAAAGTCTATTTTTTGGCTTTGGCAAACTTTCGTTGAATTCAAAAACCATCTTCGGGGATATGTCTTTAAAAGACTTTCCAAATCATCATTAACGCCACCAGCAATAATATCTACCGCGAAGTTTCCAATTGTTCCTTGAAACCACGTCTCGAGTCCTTAAACTTATGTCGTCGATATTAGAGAAGTTTTAATTGTGCAACAGTAACAGTTTTTTAGAGCTTACTTTTCGTTGCATAGAAAATGTCAACATAAAGATCGTCTTAGCTAATAAATGTTCTATTTCGTATGAGATAGCTTGTGGAGCCTAAGTTGATAATATATCTTACATTTTCTGGGCCGTCAAAGGGATTTTTTGATCAAGAAATTAAATCTTTATTTTAAAATTTCCCATCTAAATTCAGGCTAACCCAATTTTTAATTGAACAATGTTTTATTTTTTCACTTATAATTTTTTTAAGTTTTTTGGCTTTAATTACTGAAAAACCAACGACTTTTAAAATCTCCACTAGCTCTAGACTTGACTTAGCGAAATCTTCGATTGACGTAAGGTTCATTTATATTCTCTCCCTTATAAAATTTTTAACTCCAACCTACTTGAATAACTCTCCATCAATCTCAAGTCATTCATTAATTTCAATAACTAAGTCTTTATTTAGATTGATTTCATTCTCATCTGAAAAATAAAAAAATTAGTCATTTAGAGGAAAAAGTTTTTAAAACATTGAGCAGCCGTGGCGCAGTGGTTAGAATTTTGGCTCAGAACCTTGACGTCTGAGATTCAACGCCGGCTCTGACCCAATAATCAAGATTGGTAAGAAAGTAGACGTGAACTTCTAGTTAAATGCTTTCCCGCGGTGCTCTGCGAGAAGACCGTAAGAACTTCTGGGAGCACCTAATTAACCTTAAAAAAACAAAAACATCGCTCTGCTAAATTAATTCCCTCCTAAATAAAATTATAGAATTTTAAAATGTCCATAACAAGAGAAAAAGTGTTTAAAAATGGCTAAAATTAAATAACTTTAATATAACCTTATATATTATATTTATTTTCTGGCGATCAAACTGTTGATTTAAACATATTATTGTTTTCATCCTGTTAAGAGGTAGATTTTGATTTATAGACTTATTTGAAAACTAATTACGAACAAATGCAAATTTGCCTTAAGTACTAAAAAAATGATTTTATCAAGTGAACAAATGAATCTGGTAAAAACGATTTAACAGTTATAATTAAATTGTCTCTATTACCCGAATTTTAGTTGTAATTTCAGTATACAGCAATGATTAGCTAATATACTTGTCTTTTAATATTTTATATACTTATTGAAATGATGAATGTTATCAAAATAGGATTTTCATTTCCTTTGTTCCCCTTTCTTTTAATAAATTGTTTAATAAAATAAAAATTAAAAAAAGTATTCATTTTTTTAGGGCAACTTTTAGTTTTTCTGGGCTTCTGGAATCAATCTAAGTTTTTGATCGCATAAAATACGATATATAGTTGTTACCATTTCTTGTTTAAAATAACACGTTGATATATATACACTGTATACATTGATAGGATACGATGAAAGGAATAACTTTAATTCAATATCCCCTAAACATGCTGGACAATTCTTAAAACAATGCTCTGATTTAATTTTACTGAAGAGCCATCTTTCAGTAAAGAATTCCATCTTTCTTTAGGGAAGACACTAAAAACTAGTGCTTTTATAAGCTTACTGTTTTTTTAAATATAACGACCATTATTTATTATTTGTTTTGAATTTATTAAAAAGAATTTATACTGTATAGTAAAGTCAGTATTTGTATCAGTAAACTGCTGTTTATATACGTCAAATAGGTGCATATTATTTCGCATAATAAAACTCCGTTTATTCTCATTGAGAGCTACATCAAAATTTGCCAGGGTTGATGCGTTTAAATCTGCTATTATTGCATAACCACATGATATTGGATAAATAAATGAGGACATGGTACAAACACAAGTAAGGTTTCTGAAAGAACATTGTTTTGATCTTATAATGAAAACATTTTTAAAAAAACCTGACTACATCATCCATTATGATAAATAAATTTTTCAGTTTATATTTGAAAATGGGAAAAGTAAAATGCACGTCCAAATTAGACAAAACGATTTTATTCCAAAGATAAGGTGCACTATATGCATTATAAAGCTGATTAAACTTGGATTGACAAAAGAGCTTATTTATTAAATTAATGTTTCTAAGTGTATGTTTATTAATCGGTTTCAAACCAAAGAGATCTTTGAAAACCGGTAAAGATATGTCATTTTTCCACACATACATAAAGCACACAATGTTTAAAACATTAGGCTATTAAATATTGAGAACTTTCATTTCAACAAAAAGTGGTTTGGAATGAGTGTATCGATCCGGAAATTTTATTAAACGGCTCGCATGTTTCTGACGGCGATAAAGATATTCTTTCGCCGTCAGAAGGCAAGAAAATTCGTTGGAACTTGTGCAGTTATCCACTTGTACTTAAAAATCTCTAAATGTAGCATTTGTATGAGGAATTTTGTTTGCTAGTTAGAGACCGATGACAACAAAAAATTTATTACAATCATGAGCTATAGCTCTTGATTCGCATTTATGTTTGTTATTAATTATAATCGTTTAAGGAGGGAACCTGAGCATCTTTTTTGTCTACCACTAATTTCATTCATTATTTGCCAAATGGGTTTTGAGATATTTCTAAATTTACCTATGAGTCTTGAGTAGTAATTTTTTTCATGTTTTTACAAACTTTTTCAAATATATATTTGTATTCTTTATATATTTTTTCATTTGCAGATAATTTTGTTTTAAGATAATTTACACAAAGCTTCTGTTTTATTTTTGATGATTTTTTAAATCACCATGGTCACTCATGGGTTGTTTATGCTTTTGGATTTAATGTTTTTATAATGATAAGAAAATTAGCGTCATACAAGGAATAAAATGTGTTTAAACAGCAACTGACAACTAGGTAGAATATTCAAGTAGTGACGCTACATCGACTTGAACAAGCAATCTATCAATTAAAAAAGTTTTTTAACTTTTTCCTGTCTTTGATGCTAACAAAAACAAGTTTACATTATATGAAAAACTGTTAATGGAAAGACGTCCAAGTAATGATTTCTACATATTTAACTAAACACATATGAAGAGTCCGGGGGATAAAACGGCATAGTCACATTTAAAAAGTTTGAGAAAGTATTTATGAATCATTTATAAAAGTTTTTTAGTTAGAAAGTTAGGTAAAAATGTAAGTTAGGAAAAAAAAATTTCGATAAAAGTTACAAATATTGTATTAAAAATGTAATCTTGATTAATATATTACATTTAATTAATAATTATTAAATGTAATAAATTAATCAAGAAATAATTTTTTCTAATTTACAACTTATTTATATTTTCTAATTGAAAACTTTTATAAATGATTAGTATATACTTTCTCAAAACTTTTTAAATGTGACTATGTCGTTTTTTCCCCCTGGACTCTTCATATAATATTTTAGGCATTTTCTGATGCAAACATGGTCAGAAATAGAGAGTGAGTGAACGCAACACTTTCGTGGGTGGATGCAGCATTTTTTATGTTTGAGATTTCAAAAGGTAGATACAGTATTTTTTCTGTTTAAATTTTTAAATTTTATATTATAAGTTTGAACCCCACTCAACTTTAGGGGGTTTAAGCTTGAAAAGGTCACATATCCGAACGCTTAGAGATTGTTTTATAAAATTTGAAAGTTATCAGTTTAATTAAGAATCCTTATAGAGTGAGAAAATTACAAAAAAGTGCATAAAGGTTTGGTCGCCGTAAGCAAAAACTTTAAAAAATTTCGCATTTTTATCTTGCGTATTTCTAGTTGCTAATGCAGAAGTTGTGCATGCACAAACTCACCTTCCGTAACGCATTATACGAAAAGATAAATAAGGATAATTCACTGAAACCCTTTACGCAAAAAATCTTGCGGAAAAAATCATTTCGAAAGAATACTTGCAAAAAAGTTCCTTTCGGAAGGAGAGTTTCGGGATGTGCGGATGTACGGAATAAACCTAAAAGCAGAGATAAAACAATTGAATCACGGTTTTCAAAATCGTATATTTTTTTGTTCGATTTTGAAAGTCATCAGTTAGGCAAAGTTTCTTATATTTAACGAAGTTGAAATCCGTTAAACTTCAAAAAAAAGTTAATTAAACGGTTATGAAAGCCGTTAGAAGTTGTAGGTTTAACTTTTAATTGACCTTAAAAACCTTTAAAAGTCGTTAAAACATAAATAAGACAATGTGAAAGCCGTAAAAAGTCGTAACTTTAATTATAATTGACTTAAAAAACCTTTGAAAGTTGTTGAAACTTAATTAAAACGATGTTGAAAGCCGTAAAAAGTTTTAAATCAAAATTTTAAGTTTATGAAAATTGTATAAATTTGTTTACATTATATTTAACGAATTTGAAAATCTTATAACTTTGTGTATGTTATTTAAGACGATTTAAACATTGTAAAACATCAAACAATCATTGCAACCGAGTTGCAATCAACACTGACATCTGGACCTCACGCAACAACGATCCATTTATGGCAGTGACTCATTTATTACATCACCCAGGAGTTTGTTCTACGAAAGGTAACTGTTGTAGTTGTTCCATTCCCAGGAAAGCAAATTGTTAAGAACATTGCTACTCAGTTGGACAATTTTATTAAAAGTTTTGATATACTCAAAATGGTCAAGCGGGTTAGTGTTTGTGATCAAGTCTCAAATATAAATGCTGCGCTGAGGAAGTCAGAAACTATTGCTGATATTGAAGATGGTTCAATCACGTGCATTGACCGCAAGCCTTAACGTGGCCCTGGAAAGGACTGTCAACAAACAGCCTGATATTAAGGCTGCTATCAATAGACAAGGACAATATATGCCCGATATTCTCACTCTCCTCATGCTGAAGAGGTGTTGGAAAAGAAATGCCTCGAGATGAATGGAAATAATTTTAACTTTTTAAGTAGATACGAATACAAAGTCCTACAACTTAATGTCAAATTTTTACAAATATTTTTGATTTTAAACAATTTTTTCTAAGAGTTTACCATTTCATGCGAAGTTATTTGCAAATTTTTATTTTAGTTTTTGGTTTAGTACGCAACAAAAAAATCACTGCTTCTTGTTCTACCAGATGGAACTCTCTCTAAATGATGCTCCTAGACATTGACCATCTCCGATGTGTGTGGTGTGCTCTCCGGGCTACCAAAAAGGAATGGATTACACTCATTCCTATAGATAAACAATTTGAGCTCGTTGCAATCATTTTACCACTCCTGACCACATGCCGAATCATCTCTGAATTAATGCCGAATGATAAGAAAATTACAATGGATAGAGCACTGACAGCCGTTGTTCATCTTGTGGATGGGTTGTGTTTCTCTGAGGTTCAAAGAAATTAGAAAGAACAGTGTCACTGGAGTGTGCATTTTCTTTGTAATCCTTTCTTTCAAGAAATTATTTGAAAAATTAAAAATTAAAAAAAAGTATTCATTTTTCTAAGGCAATTTTTAGTTTTTCCGGGCTTCTGTGTTTAATCTAGAATTTTTTTCGCATAAAAAACAATATGTAGTTGTTGCCATTTTTTGTTTAAAATAATTCGTTGACATATATATACACTGATACATATATATATATATACAACACTGTATACATGCTATTCACAACATTTGTATTACCTGTAATAGTTAACAACCTCGTTCCAATCGTTTACATTGAATTTGTTGAGTTGGGCAAACCTCTGTAAGTGTTGAGCTGTGTTTCCGATATGGTATATATATACAAATAGCAGAGAATTTGCTTTTAAGAAATTTTGCAATACAAAAAGTTTATTATTTGGCTTAGGCAAACTTTTGTTAAACATAAAATCTAACTTCGTAGGAAAAGTCTTTAAAAGACTTTCCATATTAACATTAACCCCACCAGCAATAATATCTACAGCGATGTTCCCAGTTGTTCCTTGAAACCACGACGCAAGTCCTAAAAATTATGTCGTCGATATAGAGATGTTTTAATTGCGCAACCGTAACTGTTTTTCAGAGCTTACTTTTATTTACATAGAAAACGTCAACATGAAGAACGTCTTAGCTAACAACCGTAATATTTCGTATATGATACAATTCTTATTATAAAAATAATAAAAAGCAATAAAAATGATAAAATCTTTAAAAACAAGTTGATGACAAAAAAAAAATTTAATTATAAAGTAAAAAAAATCATTAGTAAATATGGGATAATAAAACATTAAAAAAATACAAGTTGTATTACGTAACGACAAAGCTTTTTAAAGTTATATAATTTGCATGTATTTTAAGTATACAGCAATGATAAGCTAATATATTTATTTTTTATTATTTATATTCTTATTGAAATAATGAACGTTAATAAAATAGTATGTGCATTTACCTTGTTCCCTTTCTTTAAATAAATTATTTAACAGAAAAAATTTAAAAAAAGGTATTAATTTTTTTTGGCAATTTTTAGTTTTTCTTGGCTTCTGAAATCAATCTAGAATTTTTATCGCATAAAACACGATATAAAGTTGTTACCATTTTTTGTTTAATCAACACGTTTATATATATACACTGTATACATTGATATATATAACACTGTATACAAGCTATACACATCATTTGTATTACCTGTAATAGTTAACAATCTTTTTCCAATCGTTTACATTCAATTTGTTAAGTTAGGGCAAACCTCTGTAAGTGTTAAGCTGTGTTTCCGATATGGTATACATAAGAATAGCAGAGAATTTGCTTTTAAGAATCTTTGCAATACAAAAAATTTATTATTTGGCCTACGAAAACTTTTGTTGAACATAAAAACCATCTTCGTGGAAAAAGTCTGTTAAAGATTTTCAATATCAACATTAACCACACAAGCAACAATATCTACTGCGATGTTCCCAGTTGTTCCTAGAAACCACGTCTCGAGTCCTAAAAATTATGTCTTTAATAAAGAGATGTTTTAATTGTGCAACAGTAACAGTTTTTTAGAGCTTACTTTTCTTTACATAGAAAACGTCAACATGAAGAACGTCTTAGCTAACAAAAGTTATATTTCGTATGAGATACGATACTTATTATCAATGAAATAAAAAGCAATAAAAATAATAAAAAATCATTCAAAAAAGTTATAGACAAAAAACAACTTTAATTATAAAGTAAAAAAATCATTAGTAAATATAGATTAATAAAATATTAAAAAACACAAGTTGTATTACGTAACGACAAAGCTTTTTAAACTTCTAAAATTTTAATTGTATTTTATGTATACAGCAATGATAAGCTAATATACTTATTTTTTAATATTTTATATTCTTGATGCAATGATGAACTCTTATTTTAAATGAAATAAAAACAATAAAAATATTAAAAATCATTAAAAACAAGTTGATTACAAAAAAAAAAATTTAATCATAAAGTAAAAAAATCATTAGTGAATATGGAATAATAAAACAATAAAAAACATAAGTTGTAATACGTAACGACAAAGCTTTTTAAACTTCATAAATTTTTGTTGTTTTTTAAGTATACACCAATGATAAGCTAATATGTTTATTTTTTTTTTATTTATATTCTTATTAAAATGATGAATGTTATTAAAATAGGATGTGCATTTCCTTTGTTTCCCGTTCCTTCAATAAATGATTTAAAAAATTAAAAATTAAAAACAAGTATTAACTTTTTATGGGCAACTTTTACTTTTTCTGGGATTCTGGCATCATTCTAGATTTTTTACCGCATAAAAAACGATATATAGTTGTTACTATTTTTTGTTTAAATCAAAACGTTGATATATATACACTCTATACATTGATATATATAACACTGTATACAAGCTATACACAACATTTGTATTACCTGTGATAGTTAACAACCTCATTCCAATCGTTTAGATTGAATTTGTTGTGTTTGGGTAAACCTCTGTAAGTGTTAAGCTGTGTTTTCTATATAGTATATTTAAGAACAGCAAATCTTTTGCTTTTAATAAATTTTGCAATTCAAAAAGTCCTTTTTTTGACTTGCAAAATTTATTAAAAGCAAACTTTTGTTGAACTTAAAAATCATCTTTGAAAGTAAAGTTTTTAAAATACTTTCCATATCAACATTAACCCCATCAGCAATTATATCTACCGCGATGTTCCCAGTTGTTCCTTGAAACCACGTCTCAAGTCCTAAAAACTATATCGTCGATATAGAGTTGTTTTATTTATGCGAGAGTAACTGTTTTTCAGGGCTTTCTTTTCTTTACATAGAAAACGTAAACATAAAGAACGCCTTAGCTAACAAAAGTTATTTTTCGTATGAGATACAACTCTTTTTATAAATAAAATAAAAAGCAATAAAAATAATAAAAAATCATTATAAACAAGATAAAGAAAAAAAAAACTTAAATTATAAAGCAAAAAACTCATTAGTAAATATGGAATAATAAAACATTAAGAAACACAAGTTGTAATACGTAACGACAAAGCTTTTTAAACTTCTAAAATTTTAGTTGTATTCTTAGTATACAGCAATTATAAGCTAATATACATAATTTTTATTTTTTTAAATCTTTATCGAAATGATAAATGTTATTAAAATAGGATGTGCATTTCGTTTGTTTCCCTTTCTTTTAATAAATTATTTCAAAAATAAAAATTAAAAAAAAAGCAATCATTTTTTAGGGCAACTTTTAGTTTTTTTGGGCTTCTGGGATCAATCTTGATTTTTTATCGCATAAAATACGATATATAGTTGTTACCACTTCTTGTTTAAAATAACACATAATTATACACTGTATACATTGATATATATAACACTGTATACAAGCTAAACACAATATTTGTATTACCTGTGATAGTTAACAACCTCATTCCAATCGTTTACAATGAATTTGTTGCGTTTGTGTAAACCTCTGTAAGTGTAAAGCTGTATTTCCGATATGGTATATATAAGAATAGCAGAGATTTTGCTTTTTGGAAATTTTCCAATACAAAAAGTCCATTTTTTGGCTTGGACAAACTTTTGCTAAATATAAAAATCTATCTTCGTGGGAAAGGTCTTTAAAAGACTTTCCATATTAACATTAACCCCATCAGCAATAATATCTACAGCAATGTTCCCAGTTGTTCCTTGAAACCACGTCTCGAGTCCTAAAATTTATGTCGTCGATATTAGAGAAGTTTTAATTGTGCAGTAGTAATGGTTTTTCAGTGCTTTCTTTTCTCTACATAGAAAACGTTAGCATAAAGAACGTCATAGCTAACAAAAGTTATATTTCGTATGAGATACAACTCTTAATATAAATGAAAAAATTAGCTATAAAAGCATTAAAAAATCATTAAATACAAGTTAAAGACAAAAAAATTCAATTTTAAAGTAAAAAAGACATCAGTAAGTATGGAATAATAAAACAATGAAAAACACAATTTGTAATACGTAACAACAAAGCTTTTTAAACTTTTAAAATTTTGTTTGAAATTTCTCTTTCTGACAAACTGGAACTACGTCTATATAGCATTTTCTTTAATAGGGTGGTTTGATTTGCTTGTGGAGCCTAAGTTCATAATAAATCTATCATTTTCTGGGTCGTCAATTGGATATTTTAAACAAGAAATTATATCTTTATCCTGAAATTTCCCATCTAAGTTTAGGCTAACCAATTTTTTTAACAAACGATGTTTTATTTTTTCATTAATCATTTTTTTAAGTGTTTTGGCTTCAATGACTGAAAAACCAACGACTTCCAAAATCTCGACAAGCTCTAGACTTGACTTAAAAAAATCTTCAGATGACATATGTTTTATTTCTATTTTCTCCCTTATAAAATTTTCAACTCCAACCTACTTGAAGAATCTCAAGTCATTCATTAATTTCATTAATTAAGTCTTTATTAAGGTCGATTTCAATCTCATCTGAAAAATAATAAAGTTTGAGTTTTGTAAAGGAAAAAGTTTTCAAAACATTGAGCAGCCGTGGCGCAGTGGTTAGAGTTCTGGCTCAGTACCAAGAGGTCTGAAATTCAACGCCGGCTCTGACCCAATAAGCAAGATTAGTAATTTAGGAGACGTGAACCTCTAGGTCAATGCTATCCCGCGGTGCTCCGCGATAAGACCGTGAGAACTTCTGGGAGCACCTAAATATCTTTGCAAAAAAGAAAAACATGGCTCTGCTAAATTAATTTCTTCCTGTATAATATTATAAAATTTTGGAATGTCATTAACAATAGAAAAAGTTTAAATATGGCAAAAATTATACAACTTTGTAATATAACACTTTTTATTATATTTATATTTTGGCGATCAAACTTTTAATTTAAACATATCATTGTTTTAGTCCTGATAACAGGTGGATATTGATTAATTGACTTATTTGAAAATTAATCACAAACAAATACAAATTTGCCTAAAGTACTAAATAATTGATTTCATTAAGTGAACAAATGAATCTGTTAAAAAAGATTTTTTAGTAATTATTAAAATTGTCTTTATTACCCGAATTTTAGTTGTTTTTTTAGTAATACAGCAATGAAAAGCTAATATACTTACTTTAAAGTATTTTATATTCTTATTGAAATGATGAATGTTATTATATATAATAGGATGTGCATTTCCTTCGTTTCCCTTTCTTTCAATAAATTATTTAAAAAAATGAAAATTAAAAAAAAGTTTTCATTTTATTAGGCCAACTTTTAGTTATTTTAGATTTATCTAGTTTTTTTATCGCATAAAAAACGATTTATAGTTGTAACCATTTCTTGTTTAAAATAACACCTTGATGTATATACACTGTATACATTGATATATATAATACTGTATATAAGCTTTTCACAACATTTGTATTACCTGTTATAGTTAAAAACCCATTCCAATCGTTTACATTCAATTTATTGAGTTTAGGCAAACCTCTGTAAGTGTTAAACTGTGTTTCTGATATGGTATATATAAGAACAGCAGAGATTTTGTATTTAGAAATTTTGCAATACAAAAATTCCATTTTTTGACTTAGGCAAACTTTTGTTGAATATAAAAACCATCTTAGTTGGAAAAGTTTTTAAAAGACTTTCCATATCAACATTAATCCCACCAGCAATAATATCTACTGCGAAGTTCCCAGTTGTTGCTTGAAATCACGTCTTGAGTCCTAAAAATTATGTCGTCGATATTAGAGAAGTTTTAATTGTGCAATAGTAACAGTTTTTCAGAGCTTACTTTTCGTTACATAGAAAACGTCAACATAAAGAACGTCTTAGCTAACAAAAGTTATACTTCGTATGAGATACAACTCATATTATAAATGAAAAAAAAAGCAATAAAAATGATAAAAAATCATTAAATACAAGTTAAAGACCAAAAAAAAATTCAATTATAAAGTAAAAAAGACATTAGTAAATATGAAATAATAAAACATTAAAAAACATTAAAAGATTGGGTAGTTTAAGAGGAATATTCTCGGCTTTACTAGGTTTATGGAATAGGATAAATTTTGTTTTGTCTACATTTAATGATAGTCGGTTACTTATAAACCACTTGTTGATCTTATCTAATTCTTCGTTAAATATTTTAAAAAGAACAGTAATATCTTTGTGAGAATAAAACAAATTAGTGTCATCTGCAAATAAGATAGTATTCAATACTTTTGATGATAAATATAAGTCATTTATATAAAGTAAGAACAATAATGGTCCCAAAATAGAACCTTGGGGTACTCCACAAGTTATTAAGTTGTTTTTTGAGTCTTTGGTTTCTTTAAGTAGAAATTGCTTTCTGCTAGTTAAGTATGATTTAAACCAAAGTAAACTTTGATTTTTAACACCATAATTTTCTAATTTTTTCAAAAGAATTTCATGATTTACTGTGTCGAAAGCTTTGGATAAATCAATAAAAAACCCTATTGTATAGCAATCACTATTAAATCCATTTGATATATGCTTAACCAATTCAATTCTTGCATGGTTAGTAGAATGATTTTTTTTAAAACCGTATTGATTTTTATATAAAATCTTATTTTCAGATAGATATTTATAAACTCTGTTGTACACAATACGTTCAATTAGTTTAGAAAAGTAGGGTAAGACTGAGATTGGTCTGTAGTTTGAATTATTGGTCTCATCGCCAGATTTGAAAATAGGTGTTATTTTTGCAATTTTTAGTTTATCTGGAATATGACCTGATTTAAGTGAGAGATTAAAAATATGGAATAATGAGAGTTCGATAATATCATAAAAGGATTTAGTTACATTAACATTAATTTGATCTATACCTGCACTTTTATTTTTTTTCAGAATATTAAAAGCAGTATGTAGTTCACTTTTGGATAAAATAGGTTCTTCCATAATTAAATCAGTTGTTGCAAGATATAAATCAAATTTTTTTGACCAACTGGAACTTTCGCTGCTAGGTTTGGGCCAACATCAAGAAAAAAATTGTTTAATTTCTCGATAATAACTTCTTTATGATAAATCATTTTTCCCTCAATAATAAGTTTTTGCGGTATGTTATTTTAAATAATTTTATTTTTCCCAATTAAGTCTCTAATAACACTCCATGTTTTTTGAGGGTTTCCTTTGTTTTTTTCAAGCAGTTTAGCATAGTAATTTACTTTTGATTGTTTTTTTTAAGTTTTTTTAAATAAACTTTTATAATTATTGTAATTAGTTTAATTTTTATAAGTTTTATTTTTTAAATATTTATCATACAGTTTTTGTTTTTTCCTTGATGATTTTAGTAGGCCTTTGGTCATCCATGGGGATACAACCGACTTTGAGTTTATTACTTTCACTTTTAAAGGAAATGCCTTATCATACATTTTAGAAAATTGGTTTAGAAATAAATCATAAGCATTATTTACATCGTGTGATTGCAGCACAAGATTCCAATCGACGTAATTATTTAATAAATTTTTAAATTGGCATTTGGAACTTTCATTGATTTGTCTCATGAATACTGTTGATTTGTGGGTAGCATTATTTAGAGTAACGCTCTCAGTAATAAGGAATATAGGAAAATGATCGGTTAAATCAGTCTTGATTATACCAGTTTTAAAACGGCTATTATGAAAATTGTTAGTTATAACATTATCTAATAATGTCGATGATTTTTTAGTTACTCTTGTTGCTTTGTTTATAGTTTAGATAAGGTTGTATTCGAGAAGAATATCAATAAAAGTTTTTGCTTCACTATTTAAGGCATGGTTGAGTAAGTCAATGTTGATATCCCCAACTACGTAAACATGCTTTTGCAATATATTTTTTGTGTTTAGGAATGTGCGCAGATAAGTTTTGAATGTTTTTAAACTACCAGCTGGTGCTCTATAAATAGCATTGATTATGAAATTATTAGCTAATTTATTTATTATCTCAACGCATAATGCCTTACAATCTGTATTGTTTACATTAAGATTTTTACGCTAAATAAAATCAATAGAATTGTGAACGTATATGCTTTTACTACCACCAACGCAAATATCGCGCATTTGTTGAACTGATGTATAGTTTCTTAACTCAAAATTAGAATTTGTTTCATTGCTTTTAAGCCAAGTTTCTGTGAAACAAATTATTTTAAAATCATGATTAAGTTCTCCCAATAAACACTTAAAGTTCTCGAAGTTTTTATTCATACTTCGAATATTAATATGCAATATTGAAAATTTATTCTTATTCTCACAGTGATATTGAGTAGATTCAGGTATTGAGTAGTACTCACTTTCTAATAAGGTTTCAGTATGATTATCAGAGTTATTATCGCTAAGAACAATATTTTTAGCATTAATATTTGAAGAGAGAGTGTTCTCCATTTCTAAAAGTTAAATTAAAATTTGAAAAACTAAAAAAAAATAAAAATAAAGTATCGTTAAAAAAAATATAAAATATTTACGTTGCTTTTCGAGACCATTCGCGAACCACCAACTTGTCGTATGAAATATACGCAAACAATCCAGCTTCTCGTGCTTTTTTCATGCCCGCCCGTAATTCTTTTCTAATTAGCATCGTCTCCGCGCAATAATCCTCATTGATATAAATATTTTCCCCTTTCAATTTCCGAGAGTTTTTTAGAATGTTTTCCTTGTCTTTATAATTGAGCAATTTCAAAACTATGGATCTGACTTTTTTATTGTCTCTAGAACCAGTTCTATGTGTCCTTTCTATTTTTATATGTTTTAACCGAAGAGTTTCTTCAAATAATTTTAACACTTTAGCCTCACTATCACTCCAACTTTCATTTTTGCTTTCCTTTAAACCATCGACTCTCAGATTGTTTCTTCTGGATCTATCTTCTATTTCTCTGAGCTTACTTTTTAGTTTTAATATCTCGCTGTTGTCTTTTAGCTTTGAACTTATCTCTTTTGTTTTTGATTTCACAAGTTCAAATTTTTCTGAAGCAATATTGTCATTGGTTTGAATAAATTTTTTCATTTCGAGTAAATCATTTTCTAAGGAGACGACTTTTTTATTTGTTTGTTCCAAATCATTTTCGAATTTATTTATTTTTATTAGGTTCTTTATATTTTCTTTTTCGTACTTGTCAAGTCTCTCAGTGAACATTTTCAAGTTCGCAGCTGTTAAAGACGCAAAGCTTTTCTCTTGTTTTTTCAAAAGTTTTTTGGTTTCATCTAAGTTTGCATTGCTTTGTTTTTCAAGTAAATCTGCAACAAGTTTCTCAATACTTTCTCAATCCATATTATTATGTTATCTTGACAATGTGATATTTTTATTCAGTCTTCTTTTTTATTTTTATTTTAATTCTAATAACTAATAAAATAAAAAACTATTATTTTTTATTTTTCTATCTTAAACTTTTTCCGTTCACAAGCCTGCTCTTGTTGATTGCGTATTGCGTATATATGAACTATCATTACATTTTAACAGATATATTTTGGGTCATGGACTTATTTGAATATTAATCACGAACAAATACAAATTTGCTTAAAGTACTAAAAAAATGACTTTATCAAGTGAACAAATTAATCTATTAAAAACGATTTAACAGTAATAATTAAATTGTCTCTATTACCCGACTTTTAGTTGTATTTTCAGTATACAGCAATGATAAGCTAATATACTTATTTTTTTATTATTTTATATTTTTATGATATTCAATTCCTTTGTTTCCCTTTCTTTCAATAAATTAGTTAAAAATATAAAAATTATGAAAAAGGTATTTTTTTTTAAGGCAAGTTTTAGTTTTTTGGGCTTCTGGGATCAATCTTGATTTTTTATCGCATAAAATACGATATATAGTTGTTACCATATCTTGGTAAAAGTAACACGTTGATATTTATACACTGTATACATTGATATATATAACACTGTATACAAGCTATACACAACATTTGTATTATCTGTAATAGTTAACAACCTCATTCCAATCGTTTACTCTGAGTTTGTTGAGTTTGGGCAAACCCCTGTAAGTGTTAAGCTGTGTTTCTGATATGGTAAATATAGGAACAGCAGAGACTTTGCTTTTAAGAAATTTTGCAATACAAAAAGTCCATTTTTTGGCTTAGGCAAACTTTTATTAAATGTAAAAACCATCTACGTTGGAAAAGTCTTTACGAGACTTTCCATATCAACATTAACCCTACCAGCATTAATATCTACCGCGATGTTTCCAGATATTCCTAAAAACCACCTCTCAAGTCCAAAAAATTATGTCGTCGACATAGAGAAGTTTTAATTGTGCAACGGTAACAGTTTTTCAAAGCTCACTTTTCTTTACATGGAAAACGTCAGCATAAAAAACGTCTTATCGAACAAAAATTACATTTCGTATGAGATACACCTCTTATAATAAATGAAAAAAAAAGCAATAAAAATAATAAAAAATTAATAAAAACAAATTGATAACAAAAAAAAATTGAATTATAAAGTAAAAAACTCATTAGTAAATATTGAATAATAAAACATTAAAAACTACAAGTTGTAATATGTAACGACAAAGCTTTTTAAACTTCTAAAATTTTAGTTGTATTTTCAGTATACAGCTATGATAAGCTAATATACTTATTTTTTAATATTTTGTATACTTATTGAAATGATGAATGTCATTAAAATAGGATGTTCATTTCCTTTTTTTCCTTTCTTTCAATAAATAATTTAAAAAACTAAAAATGAAAAAAAAAGAATTTTTTTTTTTAGGGCAACTTTTAGTTTTTTTGGGCTTCTGGGATCAATCTTGATTTTTTATCGCATAAAATACGATATATAGTTGTTACCACTTCTTGTTTAAAATAACACATAATTATACACTGTATACATTGATATATATAACACTGTATACAAGCTATACACAACATTTGTATTACCTGTAATAGTTAACAACCTCATTCCAATCGTTTACTCTGAGTTTGTTGAGTTTGGGCAAACCTCTGTAAGTGTTATGCTGTGTTTCAGATATAGGATATATAAGAACAGCAAAGATTTTGCTTTTAAGAAATTTTGCAATACAAAAAGTCCATTTATTGGCTTGGGCAAACTTTTGCTGCACATAAAAACCATCTTCGTGGGAAAAGTCTTTAAAAGACTTTCCATATCAACATTAACACCACCAGCAATAATATCTACCGCGATGTTCCCAATTTTTCCTTGAAACCCTGTCTCGAGTCCTAAAAATTATGTCGTCGATATTAGAGAAGTTTAAATTGTGCAACAGTAACAGTTTTTCTGAGCTTACTGTTCTTTACATAGAAAACGTCAACATAAAGAACGTCTTAGCTAACAAAACTATTATTTCGTATGAAATACAACTCTTATTGTAAATGAAAAAAAAGCAATAAAAATAAGAAAGAATCATTAAAATCAAGTTAGAGACAAAAAGAAAAAAATTTAATTAAAAAGTAAAAAAATCATTAGTAAATATGGAATAATAAAACATTAAAAAACACAAGTTGTTATACGTAACTACAAAGCTTTTTAAACTTCTAAAATTTTGTTTGAAATTTCTCTTTCTGACAAACTGGAACTACGTTCTATATAGCATTTTCTTAATTAGGGTGATTTGAATAGCTTGTGGAGCCTAAGTTCATAATAAATTCCAACATTTTCTGGGCCGTCAAAGGGATATTTTCAACAAGAAATTAAATCTTTATTTGGAAACTTTCCATCTAAACTCAGGCTTACCCAATTTTTTAACGAACATTGTTTTATTTTTTCATCAATCATTTTTCCAAGATTTTTCGCTTAAATGACTTAAAAACCAATGACTTAAAATCTCGACAAGCTCTAGACTTGACTTAGCGAAATCTTCGATTGACATAAGGTTTATTTTTATTTTCTCCCTTATAAAATTTTTAAATCCAACCTACTTGAAGAATTCTCTAACAATCTCAAGTCATTCATTAATTTCATTAATTAAGTCGTTATTTAGATTGATTTATATCTCATCTGAAAAATAAAAAAGTTATAGTTTTTCAGAGAAAAAAGTTTTTTTAACATTAAGCAGCCGTGGCGCAGTGGTTTGAGTTTTGGCTCAGAACCTAGAGGTCTGAGTTTCTACGTCGGCTCTGACCCAATAAGCAAGATTGGTAAGGAAGGAGACGTGAACCTCTATTTAAATGCTCTTCCGCGGTGCTCTGCGATAAGACCGTAAGAACTTCTGGGAGCACCTAAATAACCTTGAAAAAAAGAAAAACATTGCTTTGCTAAATTTATTCCCTCCTTTATAATATTATAGGATTTTGGAACGTCCATAACAACAGAAAAAGTGTTTAAAAATAGCTAAAAATAAATAATTTTGTAATATAACACTATTTATTTAATTTATGTTTTGGCGATCAAACTGTTGATTTAAACATATCGTTGTTTTAATCCTGTTAACAGATATATTTTGATTTATGGACTTATTTGAAAATTAATCACGAACAAATACAAATTTGCTTAAAGTACTAAAATATAATTTTATCAAGTGAACAAATGAATCTGTTAAAAACGATTTAACAGTAACAATTAAAATTGTCTCTGTTACCCGAATTTTAGTTGTATTTTTTAGTATACAGCATTGATAAGCTAATACACTTATTTTATAATATATTATATTCTTATTGAAATGATTAATGTTATTAAAATAGGATGTGCATTTCCTTTGTTTTCCTTTCTTTCAATAAATAATTTAAAAAAATAAAAATCAATAAAAAAGTATTCATTTTTTTAGAGCAGCTTTTAATTTTTCTGGGCTTCTGGGATCAATCTAGATTTTTTATCGCATAAAATACGATATATAGTTGCTAACATTTTTTTTTTTAAAAAAACACGTTTATATATATACACTTTATACATTGATATATATAACACTGTATACAAGCTATACAAAACATTTGTATTATCTGTAATAGTTAACAACCTCACTCCAATCGTTTACATTGAATTGGTTGAGTTTGGGCAAACCTCTGTAAGTGTTAAGCTGTGTTTCCGATATATTATATATTAGAAAAGCAGAGATTTTGCTTTTAAGAAATTTGCAAAACAAAAAGTCCATTTTTTGGCTTAGGCAAACTTTTGTTGAATATAAAAACCATCTTCGTGTAAAAAGTCTTTAAAAGACATTCCTATGTCAACCTTAACCCCATTAGTAATAATGTCTACCGCGAAGTTCCTAGTTGTCCCTTGAAATCACGTTGCGAGTCCTAGAAATCATTTAGTCGTTATTATGCTATATAGATTTATATATTAGGGAAATCTATTTTATTGATCATGTTGATATTTTATTCTTGGTATGTCTCTAAATAATAATAAGGTACAATAATATCTATTTAGTACTTTTTTTTGAATTTATGGAAAATAACTTCTCTTTTCGGCGATGTTTCTAATTTTTAATTTGAACTTTTTTTCAAGAATTTGAGGTTTTTTTTAACAGCTGGCGCTAATCATTTATTAACTTTAGAGAGAAAATATCCTCCTAGAGAAACTAGGTAAACTTCATCAGCAAACAATGAAATAGTATTTTAGAATTAGTCTGTTTACATTAATTATTTTTTGGATCTTTAAAAAGCAAAAACATTTTCGTAAAAAAAAATGTTTGCTAAATTTAGGACTATGTAAATCTTTTTTGTTGTAGATCGTAGTATTCTCGCTTTAAATACGCTGAAAAAAAATAGTTATTTTTTTTTTTAAATCTTTTTGTGATTTTTATAAATATTACCGTAAATTTGTATTGTGTCCCGTTCTAGTGACGTCGGGTTGATTGTTTTTCCGATTATAGTTTTAAGAAATTCTGTTGTTTAAGAACAGCGTTTGTCCAAATATCAATCCCCACAACAACTTGTGCTTTTATGAAATTGTATCGTTTAAGATCAAACGTTGTCCAACTATCTATCCTATTAATGTCTTATCCTTGAAAAACTATTTTATTTTTTTAATCTATGGAAAAAGGCATGAAATGTTTTTTAAATTGTGATTATTTAATGAAATTTTAAATGAAATGTTTTTTAAATTTTAAATGGTGCTATATTAGGAATTGTACTTTTTGTCTATAAAAAGTGAGATTGGACGTTATCAAAGTTAAATTAGACAAAATAATATTATTCTTAGAAATAAATTAAATTTGTAATTGTAGAAAAATACCACTGGTGTTATAAATTGGTTCTCCGTAATCGAAAAAAAAAATGACTGTATATTTATTCAATTTGACATTATTGATTTTTACCCCTCAATATCTTCATATATTTTATTTGAAACAATTGAATTTGCAAAAACCCACACAGTTATTCCTTAAGAAACAATCCTTATAATAAAGCATTGTAGAAAAACCTTACTTTATTTTAATAAGGAAACTTGGAAAAAGAAAAACATACATGACTGCTTTAATGTAACAATGCGCAGTTATGATGGAGCAGAAATTTGTGAGTTTGTTGGACTATATATTTTAGATTTACTAAGTAAAATAATCAATATAAATGATTTAATAGTAATGCGTAAAAAGTCTTGATAAAATTAGAAAAGATATTATAAAAATTTTTAAAATAATGGCTTTTCAAATCGAAATAAACATAAATTTATAAATTGTGAAGTTTCTTGAGTTCATATTTAACCTCTCTGAAAATTCATATAAACCTATCAAAATACCAAACGATAAATTTTTGTATAATAATATTAACTCAAATCATCTACCCCAAATTCTAAAACAAATCCTATTTCAATTAATATCAGGTAAGCCAAAACTCCTTTAATGAAAATTGTTTTTAATTCCTCTTAACAAATATTTGAAGATTCGCTTAATAAAAGCGGTTTTGAAAATTTTGAACTAAAATTTTACTCTGAGAAAATGAATATTAAAAAAAGCTAAATACTAAGAAATAGAACTAGAAATGTAATTTGGTTTAGCCCCCATATAGCAAAAATAAGAAAAGTGTTTTTAAAATCAGTCTTTACGCATTTCCCGCCCTCTAAAAAAAAAAATATGGAAAGAAATATAAAAGGTCACAATAATGCTTAGTTTAACAAAAAAGAAATCCTAAATGAAAAAACTACAGAAAATTGTAATCGTAAACAAAAAAACAATTGTCCAATGAGTGGAAGTTGTTTATCAAAGAATATGGTTTATAAATGTGTTGTTTCCTCTAAGAAAGTACCCGATAAACAATACATTAGCATAACAGAAGGTGAATGGAAAAACGTTTTGGCAATCATAAGCAATCTTTTTAAAATAAAAAGTATTCAAAAGATACCATGCTGTCAAAATACATATGAGATTTAAAAGATATTGATGATTTTACACTGAATTGGTCCATCCTTACAACAACACCTGCATATAACAACATTTCCAAAAAATGCATACTTTGTCTACAAGAAAAATTTGAAATTATTACACATGCAAACCAAGAATGTTTATAAACAAAAAATCGGAATTGATTTCTAAATGCAGACATGAAAAAAAGTTTATCCCAAAATACTATAAAATTAAGTGAGCTCAAATATTAGTTACAATAAACCTCTTTATAAAAAAATATTTGTAAAAAAGCAAAAGTAATCAATGCTAAAGAATTCTTTTTATTATAGTGTCAGCATATTTCACAAATGTGTTCAAATTTACAGTAGTTAAGACATTTGCAACCTGAAATTTATTTTTTAATTTAATTTAAATTTTAGTTTTTTTAAATTTAATTGAATTTAATTTTTTGTAAAATTAATAGTTTTATTAATTTGATCATTCATTTCTGATGAGTTTTTATTGATGAAACACAGTGTTTAATGGAAAAAAACTTTGTTAAGTTTTTTTCTACTACTTTATAATTGCTATGTACTTTTTCAGAACATTGAGCACTCTATTTTAGAGATTACTGTTTAATGTGTATATATATATATGGAGAGGCACAAAACTTAATTTTTAAAAAAAAATTCTGTATGGGATTGTCCATAAATTACGTTATTCAAACTTTCTCAATAAATAAAACAAAAAGGTTCAAAAGTTTTCCCTCGCTGAGTCTTAATTTAAATAAAAAGTCATAATAGCGCAATAAGTTTAATGTAAATTGCCGCGTAAACGAGCTTAATATCTTCTACTGTTTTTTAGATGTATTTTTAATTTGTGGACGATCCCTATCTAGAATTGTCTATAGGAAAAAAAAAATCTTTTAAAAAAAAGTGTGTGTGTGTGTAGGTAGGGGGGAGGGTCATATACCCCTAACCCCCTTTATCGGCCCTGATATGTTCATATATCATTTTTTTTTTTAATTTACATTTTTTTTCGTAGTAAATAAATTACTTTCACAAACACAAGTAAGGTTTCTGAAAGAATTTTGTACTAATCTTATCATCAAAACCTTTTTAAAAAAACCTGACTACATCATCCATTATGATAAATAAATTTTTCAGTTTATATTTGAAAATGGGAAAAGTAAAATGCACGTCCAAATTAGACAAAACAATTTTATTCCAAAGATAACGTGCACCATTTGCATTATAAAGCTGATTAAACTTGGTTTGACAAAAGGGCTCATTTATAAAATTAATGTTTCTAAGTGTATGTTAATTGATCAGCTTCAAACAAAAGAGATCTTTGAAAACGGGTAAAGATATGTCATTTTTCCACACATACATAAGGCACACATACTTTAAAACATTAAGCTAATAATTATTGAGAACTTTCATTTCAACAAAAAGTGGTTTGGAATGAGTGTATCGATCCGCAAATTTTATTAAACGGCTCGCATGTTTCTGACGGCGATAAAGTTATTCTTTCGCCGTCAGAAGCCAAGATAATTCGTTGGAACTAGTGCAATTATCCACTTGTACTTAAAAATCTCTAAATGTAGCATTTGTATGAGGAATTTTGTTTGCTAGTTTGAGACCGATGTCAACAAAAAATTTATTAAAGTCATGAGCTATAGCTCTTGATATGAGTAATCATGAGCTATAGCTCATTTTTTTAATATTTTATATAAAATTATAAAACTATTTTACAATGATAATGATAAAATAAAATATAAAAATATAAAAAAAGCTCAATCATGAGCTATAGCTCATGAGCAATCATGAGCTATAGCTCTTGATTCGCATTTATGTTTGTTATTAATTATAATCGTTTAAGGAGGGAACCTGAGCATCTTTTTTGTCTACCACTAATTTCATTCATTATTTGCCAAATGGGTTTTGAGATATTTCTAAATTTACCTATGAGTCTTGAGTAGTAATTTTTTTCATGTTTTTACAAACTTTTTCAAATATATATTTGTATTCTTTATATATTTTTTCATTTGCAGATAATTTTGTTTTAAGATAATTTACACAAAGCTTCTGTTTTATTTTTGATGATTTTTTAAATCACCATGGTCACTCATGGGTTGTTTATGCTTTTGGATTTAATGTTTTTATAATGATAAGAAAATTAGCGTCATACAAGGAATAAAATGTGTTTAAACAGCAACTGACAACTAGGTAGAATATTCAAGTAGTGACGCTACATCGACTTGAACAAGCAATCTATCAATTAAAAAAGTTTTTTAACTTTTTCCTGTCTTTGATGCTAACAAAAACAAGTTTACATTATATGAAAAACTGTTAATGGAAAGACGTCCAAGTAATGATTTCTACATATTTAACTAAACACATATGAAGAGTCCGGGGGATAAAACGGCATAGTCACATTTAAAAAGTTTGAGAAAGTATTTATGAATCATTTATAAAAGTTTTTTAGTTAGAAAGTTAGGTAAAAATGTAAGTTAGGAAAAAAAAATTTCGATAAAAGTTACAAATATTGTATTAAAAATGTAATCTTGATTAATATATTACATTTAATTAATAATTATTAAATGTAATAAATTAATCAAGAAATAATTTTTTCTAATTTACAACTTATTTATATTTTCTAATTGAAAACTTTTATAAATGATTAGTATATACTTTCTCAAAACTTTTTAAATGTGACTATGTCGTTTTTTCCCCCTGGACTCTTCATATAATATTTGAGGCATTTTCTGATGCAAACATGGTCAGAAATAGAGAGTGAGTGAACGCAACACTTTCGTGGGTGGATGCAGCATTTTTTATGTTTGAGATTTCAAAAGGTAGATACAGTATTTTTTCTGTTTAAATTTTTAAATTTTATATTATAAGTTTGAACCCCACTCAACTTTAGGGGGTTTAAGCTTGAAAAGGTCACATATCCGAACGCTTAGAGATTGTTTTATAAAATTTGAAAGTTATCAGTTTAGTTAAGAATCCTAATATGGTGAGGAAATTACAAAAAAAATGCATGAAGGTTTGTTCGCCGTAAACAAAAACTTTTAAAAACTTCGCATTTTTATCTTGCATATTTCTAGTTGCTAATGCGAAAGTTGTACATGCACAAACTCACTTTCCGTAACGCATTATACGAAAAGATAAATAAGGATAATTCACTGAAACCCTTTACGCAAAAAATCTTGCGAAAAAAATCATTTCGAAAGAATACTTGCAAAAAAGTTCCTTTCGGAAGGAGAGTTTCGGGATGTGCGCTACGGAATAGACTTAAAAGTAGAGATAAAAAAATTGAGTTACGGTTTTCAAAATCGTATATTTTTTTGTTTGATTTTGAAAGCCATCAGTTAGGCAAAGTTTCTTATATATAACGAAGTTGAAATCTGTTAAACTTCGAAAAAAAGTTGATTAAACGGTTATGAAAGCCGTAAGAAGTTATAGCTTTATTTTTTAATCGACTTTGAAAACTTTTAAAAGTCGTTAAAACTTAAATAAGACAATGTGAAAGCCGTAAAAAGTCGTAACTTTAATTATAATCGACTTTAAAAAACCTTTGAAAGTTGTTGAAACTTAAGTAAAACGATGTTGAAAGGCGCAAAAAGTTTTAAATCAAAATTTTAAGTTTATGAAAATTGTATAAATTTGTTTACATTATATTTAACGAATTTGAAAATCTTGAAACTTTGTGTATGTTATTGAACACGATTTAAACATTGTAAAACATCAAACAAATTGCCAAAGAGCCATCGCTAGCAGGTTTGGCAGTACTTCCTGAAAGAATACAGGGGAGATAATGCCTATGGTGTGTGCAATATCTGCAAGAAGGATCTAAAAATGAATTCTGGGTCAACATCAACCCTGAGTGTTCACCTGCGATCCTATCGTGATGTGTAGGAATCAAAAGATACAAGATGAGGCAGAAGCTGCCAAGAAGAACAAAGTTGAAGAGGCAGAAAATGAATTGGAAACAGTTGGCACAGTTAATTTAGTTAAATAATGGATGTTACGATGCAATGTAGCTAAGTTATACGACTTCATGTCAAATTTATAGGATTTTTTATTGATGTAAACCGCGGCATCCGAAGTTAATTCAATGTTAATAAATGAATACGATTTTTTTAGGTCACAGGAAAAGAAAAAGGGTTCTTAAAGCCAGAAAGAATTTGTGCTATCCAACACAGAGCACCATTCAACTTTGTGGTGATATGGAGCTCATGATTTACCTTGGAGCTGACAATCAGCCTTTCTCCATATGTGACTCTATCCCGTTCCAAAGACTACTTGCCGATTTTGACTCGAGGTTTAAGGTTAAAAGTGGTGCCTACGTGTCTCGCTTCAAGTTACCTCTCCTCTCTAGGAATCTGCAGATGGCAATGTAGAACATATTTGAAAAGGAGCTTCCTCATTGCAACCGAGTTGCAATCAGCACTGACATCCGGACCTCACGCAACAACAATCCATTTATGGCAGTGACTCATTTATTACATCACCCAGGAGATTGTTCTACGAAAGGAACTGTTGGAGTTGCTCAATTCCCAGGAAAGCACATTGGTTAGAACATTGCTATTCAGTTGGACAATTGGATTAAAAGTTTTAAGTCACTCAAAATGGTCAAGCGGGTTGTTTATGATCAAGCCTCAAATATTAATGCTGCACTGAGGAATTCAGAAACTATTGCTGATGTAGAAAGTGGTTTAATCACGTGCATTGACCACAAGCAAAACTTCTTGTCACGTGGTCCTGGAAAGGACTGTCAACAAACAGCCTGATATTCAGGCCGCTATCGATGCATGCAGGACAATATCCGCCCGATTCCATCACTCTTCTCCTGCTGAAGGGGTGTTGAAAAAGAAGTGCCTCGAGATGAATGGTAATATTTTTATCTTTCTAAGTAGACACGAATACGAAAGTTTTACAACTTAATGTCAAATTTTTACAAATATTTTTTAATTTTAAACAAACTTTTCTAAGAGTTTCATGCGAAGTTTTTTGCAAACTTTTATTTTAGTTTTTGTTTCAGTACGCAACAGAAAAGTCACTGCTCCTTGTCCTACCAGATGGAACTCTGTCCAAATGATGCTCCTAGACATTGACCATCTCCGATATGTGCTGTGTGCTCTCCGGGCTCGCAAAAAGGAATGGACCACACCCATTCCTATAGATGAACAATTTGAGCTCGTTGCAATCATTTTACCACTCCTGACCACATGCCGAATCATCTCTGAATTAATGCCGAATGATAAGAAAATTACAATGGATAGAGCACTGACAGCCATTGTTCATCTTGTAGATAGGTTGTGCTTCTCTGAGGTTCAAAGAAATTAAAAAGAACAGTGTCACTGGAGTAGGTCCTTTTATGGTTAAGCTCATTGTAAAACTCGAGAAACGATTCCCAAGAGGAGGATGTGACTTATGCTGTAGGCTGCGTGCTACACCCCTTCTTGAAAGGCCAACAACTGCACGCTCATGGTGTCAGGGATAAGGCTTTTGACAAGTTGAAAGCCAGTTATCCTACAACAGCAGACTGGATGTCAAACCAGCAAGATACAATCAATGCCTCAGATGAGGTCACCTATGAGCTTCTTGAAGATGATGGTGAGGTTGAATTCTGGAAGACAGCATCAAAGGTAAAAATTATTAAGCATAATATTAAGTATAAATTTCTTTAAAACTAGTTAAATATACTTCTACTAATCTTAATGCAATCGAACAAAGTCATGAAAGTTTTAGTTTGAGGATACAATATCATACGGGGGAGAGGGGGAGTAGTTCAAAATTAATCAAACTTTTTAAAAATTATTTGAATTTAAACAATTTGAGGTTAAAGTAAGCAAAGTTATACGAAGTGTACTAAACGTTTAACATCCTTCCTTCCTTTTAGACTTTTATGTCCAGTCAATTCAGGCAAACAAATGCTACAGTTAGGGGTCCTCCGATTACCGTTGAGTGGGCAAAATCTGTAATAGATTCAAAAGTTGATGTCCTTAACTGGTAGAGAACACATTTCAGAGAGATGCCCATCTTGGCAGGACTCGCATGGGAGTATTATTGCCTACCAGCCTCAAGTGCCTCAAGTAAGCGGGCCTTTAGTGAAGCTAGACAAGTGGTCTACGAAAGAGATGCAGGTTGTCTCCAAAAACCACTAAGAAGTTGGCTTTCATCAATGAGAACTTCGATCTGTTAAACTCCTTTGTACCAGTTTAGGAATACCGCTCCATGGGAGAGCAATTAGAAGCTTGACCTGCTCCAGACAGAGATCAAAATTATGATGATGATTCAGACTAGGGCAATAATGATAATAACGCCACAATAGAAATGAAATCTCCAGTATTGTTGAACAGGAATGGAGAAACAGACATCATTCGGGCTCCCAATGCCAGGAACTAGCACAAAAAAATGAGAATGAAAGATTGGAAGCGGACAACTAAATATTTTTTACTAGGGTAGCATGCTATGATTATTTTAGATCAGATAATCAATAATATCCAAATACTTTTTCACATATTTAAGGAATTGTATTTTTGAAATCTAGAATGATTGTTAAATAAATACAAGGGTTTTGAATATTCTGTATTTCTCTTATGTGACTGTAGCGAATACTTCAAATTTTTATTATATTTTTGGAAGCGAATTTAAAAGCCTTTAGAAAACAATTTTAAAAAACGCCATTTTTAAATTTACACAACTTTTTACGATTTCGAAAACTGCGAAAATACACTTTATTTGAACTAAAACGATTTTGAAAACCGTTTAATTAAATTTCATACAACTTTTAACGATTTCGAAACACTTTCACACACGACTTTTAGAGACGTCGAAGCCTAACTCTAACCCTAACCTTCGACTTTGACTTCGAAACACATCGACCTCGATTGTTTTATCTCTACTTAAAAGCATTCATTAAACTGTTATACAAAAAAATCTTGTTTATTATTTAAATAAAATGATGTTATAAAATGATTCTTCAATATCTTATACATATATATCTGGTACACACACACACACACACACACACACACACACACACACACACACACACACACACACACACACACACACACACACACACACACATACATATATATATATATATATATATATATATATATATATATATATATATATATATATATATATATATGTGTATATATATATATATATATATACATATATATATATATATATATATACATATATATATATATATATATATACATATATATATATATATAAACAGGGCCGCCGAGAGGTGGGGTAGACGGGTAAGATCCCAGGGCCCCCCTTGTGTGCACCAATACTTTTTTTTCATAAAGTCTTATTTATTCATCACTTATTGAATCTTATTTATCGCTTCCAATAATCTTAAAGACAAAAAACATTTTTAACATATATTCTTTTTTTTATTCTTGCTATTTTTTTTTTTAATATTAAAATTCGATTTTTTTCAATCAAATTTTTTTCAGTTGAATTTTAATTGAAATTAAAATTCAATTTTTTTCAATCGACGTTGTTAACTTATCATTTGCTAAGAATTAAAGTTAACAGTTGTAAAGATTGCATGACTTGATCTCTCATTAATTCTGCATTTTAAAATTTTCGCTTTAGACGCTGCCAATGTTTTTTGTAAGAGTATATTTTTAAATTTAGTTTTAGTTTACATTTTGTAAACAACATATACGTGGTAAATTAAAACTTTTGATAAATATTACATTTGCGTTAAATACAAAATAGTATTATTCTAATAATAATATTATTATAAAAAAGTTATTATTCTTAAACTTAATTCGCATTATTTATTTATAAATAGTATGTATGTAATTCTAAAGGTATGAGGACACTAGAAAATTTTGGGTTTAAACTTTCTTCAAAAACACAGAACGATGGCTATTGCGATAATGGAGATATTGATTCGGACCCATTAGCGCAAGGAATGAAACGGAATTTGTTGGATTCTCCGTGCAATCTTATATTTCGACACTTTCTTTGTATACCGACTGTGCCAACATTAACATTGGAGTGGTAAAAGTAAATGTCACACCAAAAGAGGTAGAAGATGCCATACTAAGAGGTCCAGAACCACACCCAATAACATTTCCTGAAGATAAATACGGTTGTCAATTCCCTACCTATTTATTAAACTTTCGTTTAAAAAATAAGGAAATAGTTCCTCGTGATTGGTTAGTTTGGAGCAAATCTATAAATGCTTTGTTTTGTTTTCCTTGGCGTTTATTTTATAAATTTCATGAGCAAAGATCAATTTTTGCTACAGAAAGTGGTTGGCAGGTTAATAGAGGGTACAAAAAATTACATGACAGAATACCTGACCATGAAAAGTCTAGTAATCATAAATCTTGTTATATCCAGTGGCGAAATTTAGAAAAAAATATTAATAAACATACCACAATTAATTGTTTTATAGTAAAACAAATACAAAATGAGACACAGAAATGGAAAGATTTATTAAAACGATTATTAGATGTAATTTTGTTTCTTGCAGAGCGTGGATTGGCCTTTAGAGGTGTTACTCATTTGATTCAAGATTCGAACAATAGAAATTTTCTAGGATTATTAGAACTCTACGTCATTACGATCCGCTTTTAGAAGAACATTTAAAAAACGTAAAGCAGACACAAATGGAAAAGCAGAGATAGCAAGTATAAAACTTATCGCCAAACATTCAAAATGAATTCATATCATGCTGTGCAGATTACTTGAGAACTTGTATTTTAAAGGAAAGAGAAACTATGAAGTATTATTTCTCTTATTGAAGACGCAACACCCGATTCTGCGCATATAGAACAAACTACATTTATTTTACGGTACGTTACTATTATATCCAACAAATTTGAAATTATGGAAAGATTTCTTGCATTTGTTAACTGCAATAAGAAAACTGGAGAAGATATTACTAATTTAATTCTTGAAACGCTACAAAGGTATAATATTCCTATAAGTGACTGTCGCGCACAAGGATATGATAACGCATCTAACATTAGTGGATCGTATAAAGGTGCACAAGCTCGCATTTTGCAAATTAATCCATTAGCAATTTTTTCTCCTTGTGCATGTCATAGTTTAAATTTATGTGGTGTTTATGCAGCAGAATCTTGTATTCATGTTGTAAGATTTTTCGGCACTATACAAATATTATACAGTATGTTTAGCCCACAAAGATGGGAAATATTAAAAAATAATACTGGATGTTTTTTGCGCACTATGTCAAATACACGGTGGTCGGCAAGAATTGAAAGTGTCAAGCCAATTTACTGAAAAAGTTAATGAAATTAAAATAGCAATTAACGCTGTTTTGGAATTAAACTTAAAGTCAGAAACTTTATCAGATTTTATCAGAATAAAAAAAATGTATGGATACTTTGAATTCTTAGTACTGGCATAAATATAGCACAAAGTGCTTGAAGCTATAAACTACAGAATATAATACAAGCTTGCAATGCAACAATTGATGTAGAAACAACCAATTTGTCAAGTCTTCTTGTTGAGGTAAATACAATAAAAGATAGTTGTGATACTATTATAAATGAATGTAGATTGTTGGGCACATCTTTACAGATAAACATGGAATTTTCGGAGAAAAAATATAGTAAAAGAAAAAAAAGAATTTTTGTTTTCAATGTTTTCATGGATAGCATTATAGGAAATATGGCAAGAAGATTTAATGCAGCAAAAGAAATAGATGCTTTAATCAATGTTTTATGGTTGATCCATGATTTAAATGATCAAGAAATGCAAAGTAAGTGTGAAAAGTTGAAAAAAATGTATGAAAAAGTAATTGATGATGATTTTAAAGATAAGATACATTTAAATCAATTTATGATGCTAATATACAAAATATTTCTCTTTAGCCCGTTGAAATGTTAAATGAAATTTAAAAACACAAAATGGATGTGCTGTTTCCAAACATTATAATTGCAGAAAGATCTATTACCATGTTGAAAAAAATAAAAAACGTATTAAGATCAACAACAACACAAAATCGATTAAATGACTTTGGATTTTTATCTATTGAAGCTGAAATGGCTATGAAAATTAATTTTAAAGAAGTTAATAATTTGTTTGCGAGTCGAAAGGGTCGCAAAGCTCTGTCATGAAACAGTGTTTAATATTATTATTTGTACACTTTTTCCCAACTTCTTCACACTCATATTAACAAAAACTTATTTATATATAATGGAAAAAACTTATTTTAAACTTGAAACAACTAATTTTTTTCGACCTTCAATATGTTTGCAGACATATGACTGGTTAAAAATTAAACATATAACTTAAACATATAACTTAAAACTTGTTTGAAAAGGTTGTTTTCTTTATTTATTGTTTTATCTTCATTGAGACAGCACCATTTTATACCAAAATATGGTTCATCAACTATAAAGCAAGATTTTTTTCTAAACTTGAGTAAATTAAAAAAAAATTAACTTTGTTTGATTTTAGACAAACTAAAGCGCTGGTTGAAAAAAAAAAAATTAAAAAAGAAAAGTTATTTGAGCTAAAAAAATGCAGCAAAACATAACCTTTTTGTAAAAACGTAAAAATCGTGTATTTTCCAGAGCATGCATTAACGGCGTTGAGAAAGAGTTTCGTTTTGAAAAAAAAAAAAAATTTTATCATTACTTTAAAAAATAAAACCTTAAAATAATGATATGCTGTAATACTGAAAATAAAATTTTGTTATAAACATTTGGTACATAATTTTTTTTTTTTTACAATTACATACAATACACCGATTGAGCTTTGTAATACGCCATTATAAAACTCTAAGGTTTGGGAATCCGAGATATATATTAGGTATGTGTGTAAAAATTTCAAATTCATTTTAAAACTGAAAATCATATCGAAATCGGATAATTCTACAAAAAGTTATGATCATTATAGTGACGAAATTTGATTACAAGGATTCCTTAACAAAACTGTGACCAATTTATAATGGTTTTGTAACTTAAATCGCCTCAACATTGTCAATTCTTATCTGTATGCATATATCTTGGTATCAAAAGATAGGTGGAACATTGGGCTACAAGTTTAATTTGCTTTTAACACCCATGCATATTCAGGGGTCTAGAGGGGAAACAAAAGAACCATCTTTGCCATTAAAAAATTCAAATTTGCTTCCATCAAAGATTTTTTTTAGTAAATAAAGTTGTTATTTTTTTATTCCAGTTCCCAGGCAAATATTAGAGGTGTATTTTATGAATTAGGGGGATGTGGTGGTGATGGTAGACGCCCTAGTATTGATATTGCATCACTCTTATAAATATTTTCATTATTATTAAAATTAGTGAAAACAGTATGAAAAATATATTTTATTAAATTACTACATATATTAGTGACATAAATAAGTTCAAGGGTGTAAAGCGTCAACTAAAACCCTCCATCCCCCACCCCACTACGCCCACCTAAAAAAAAAAAGTTTAAAAATATAAAGTAGCAGTATAAAAAGTGATATGGTACGGTCCTTCCAAATCTTGAAAATTTAAATTTAAGGTGCTTTTAAATGCTCTAAATGCTCCTAAGGAAAAAAAAAAGATAAAATAATGTATACGTATAAAGAAGAAACTTACTTTCTTAGATTATTTATGTGAACTATTAATAACGCTAAATATAAAAAAAGGTTGTTTATCAACACAAAACATCAAAATAATAACATCACTATGATAATCTCTGCAAAACAATCCCTTCCAAACAGATTCCCTTTTAAAGTTTCCAATGCTTTGAGTAAAGACTTGCTAGCAGAGGTAATTGTATCCAATTGGTGAAGGTGAATTTAGTTTGTTTAGTGATTTCTGCCACAAAGTGTTTAACTTACTGACAGTTGCATAGTTTGCTTCAACTCTGTCACTCATTTTATTACTTAAATTAGCAATAATGGTACTCCGAACTTATATATTATTATATTGTTGTTCCTAAAAGTTACTATACAATTTAGCAAGGTGATCTAAGGACTGTGTGATATGACTCTGATAATCATTAGCTGTACCCCCAGCAAGTTGGTCAACAGGCACAACCATGCATTTTGTCTTTGTCGTCAAATGCACATACCCGCTTTCTGTGTCCATTACATGGACATACCCTCTTGGGTAGTAGCATCAAAGCCCAAAAGTCAAATTTTTTGTTGAAACAGCTATTTCAACAGTCTGTAGATCCAAAATAACGCCAAGCTCACGCATCATCTGCTCCACAGTTGTATGACGAGAATTTCAGTAAACTGATAGCGAGTAAATTCTCCAATTTCACAGTTTACCTTCACTTTTACATAAAATTGGAAAATTTACATGCTTGTTTGTAATGTGCTTACACACAGTGACTGTGTGTAGACTTATTACAATTAAGCATGTCATATAATATTCCTCCGATATCAGTCAGTTTTGCATATCTGGTATTCTGGTCATTTTGCTGCATTTGCTTATTTTCTTTCAGTAAAATCAGCAATTAGTTTTAAAGAATTTGAATTTCAGCATTTCTATCAGAAATTTGATTGTGCAAAATTGTAACTTGATAAGCATTTAACAACTCTAGCTGCTTTTTTAATGGAAGAAGTTTATTTTAAAGACTTTTCAGTTGTATGTTATAAGTTGGTTCATTTAATTTCTACCGAAGTAGTCGAATTGTCTTGTCTTTGCGAGCAGTTGTTTGATTTAGATGTTTAAACTTATATGACCTCGGTTTGACCTTTTCTTTTAACTGAAATATAAAAAAATTTATGCTTTGTCATATTTTTTTTAAAGTTTATTTTCCAAAAAGGTTAATCTTCGTTTGAGATCTTTTTGTCTTAAAGTCATCTGGTTACTTTTTAATCTGAATTTGAATTTATATATATATATATATATATATATATATATATATATATATATATATATATATATATATATATATGTATTGATGTTATATTCTTAACGATTGTTGCAGCAGTCGTTTGACAGCTCTGACTTATTTAGATGTTGGAAAACCACATTTATTATATATATGTGCTTGGGGAAATTTTTAAGTGAAATGCGCATCATCACCTGTACATGAAATTTGTATCTTTATTAGATACATAAATTATGTTGGTGGCTTTTAAGTTTCATTTGTCGCTCTCCATA
>NC_088921.1:72545000-72547500 GCF_038396675.1 Hydra vulgaris | reverse complement strand
ATGTATCTACATCTATATCTACAAGATTTAAATCAGAAACTGTAGCTGCATATAAAGGGTTATCAATTATTCCATTTAATATTATTTCTTTTCTTAAAAGACTCAAAACCCAATTGTGTTGGAGGAAGCAGTTTGAAATAATCTGTGATTTTTATATAGATGATTTCCCTAATATCAGTGCCTTGAGTGGGGAACTAGTTCTTTGGGAAAAATACTGGGAAAGTTTCTCTGGGACTATTCCTGACAATATATCTTTAACTCTTAAATCGATATCATTTCCTGGATTTGAAAATATTAAGATTTAAGGATACTTGGACACTTCCTGTTACTTCATGTGAGTGTGAGAGGAGTTTTTCTGTTATGCGTCGGTTAAAAGACTATATGAGAACAACAATGTCAGAAGATCGACTTAAAGGTTTGGCATTAATGTATATCCATCACGAAATTGTTCCTTGTATTGATAATGTTATCAATAGATTTTCTATAAAAAATAGACGACTTGATTTCAATGATTAGTGTCTATACTGTTTATTCTAATACACACCAACAACTTTAGAAATTTTTGTCTATTATCACCTCTCTTCATATAACAGCTAACAAATAGGCATTGAAACCCCTGGAAAGGCCAAGACTTTAATGGTGTCCTTAACAGGACGGGTTAAATGTAACCCCATACTTTTGTTTGGGATTAGCTATATGATTAGTGGTCAAAGTTCAGGCAAACGTTAACCATCTCTTTTTGACCATCTCTTTATATCATTTTCTAATTTAGCGACAATAAAATAAAAAATTAAAAAAATTATTTTCAATAATTTTCTCTCAATTAACCTAATAACATTCATAAGTTTTTGTGCTACTTAAATCAGTTTTTTGCTGTAGTTGTCAAAACCATTAGCTTTCTTTTTATTTGATCAAAAATGATCTTCTTTCTTGTTGTTAAGGCTTAACTTGGTATGTCTTTTTTTTTTAATCTTGTTATATAAGAATATATATAACTTTTTATTACACGATGTATATAAATCCATTTGTATTTTTGTCTTTGTCTTTTCAGTGCTAATTTTTTCTTTCTCCGATTGTCCATGTCCGGAATAAATATAATCCTAGACATGCTGATGAGCCCTGATATTGGGCGAAACAATCATTTGTTGGTTTATATATTTATTATATATTTATATATAAAAAAAGTTTCAAAGTAAAACTGAGATATGGGCTTCTCAATAAAATAGCAAAAAGAAAATCCCTTTACATCCTTTAGCCCAAAGGCAGGAGGATTTAGGGGATACATAGGGGGCAGGCTATGGGAGCGATGGCCCCCCTTAAATGTTTTTTTTTATAATAATATTTTGTAAAAACGTAAGTAAATTTGGTATGCTGTTTAAAAGTGGCATAAAATTGTGTAGTCTAAATTCTTTTTTTTGGGCTTGCCTGCCTAAAAATCGTTAAACCTGTAAATCTGTAAACCTGTCAAACCTGTATATCACCCCCTTTAATCGTTTGGATCGAACGAAAAGAAAAATTTGCCGACCCCCCTTTACTGCATGGTCGGGATCCGCCCTTACTCCCCCTCCCCATTTTTTCTATTTGCTTTGAAGGCGTAGTTGCGTCACTTACAACATGGCGTAAGGCGCATTTTTTTGATGGGGGAAATTAAAAACCTGCGTCCGCCCCTGTGTATATATATATATATATATATATATATATATATATTTATATATATATATATATATATATATATATATATTATATATATATATATATATATATATATATATATATATATATATATATATAAATATTATAAATATATATATATATATATATATATATATATATATATATTAGTAAAAAACACTTATCTAACTTTGTTCTTTACCTTTAAGTTTCACCATTTTCTAATTGTTCCTATTTTCTGAAAAATATAATTTTTTGTGTAACTTCGCATTGAGTAATATTTGTTTCACGCTGCTGTTTGCTGCTCGCTGCTATTGAAACATATAAATTGGTAATTCAATATGATAAATTTAGGATTTACAAATAAAAATGCTACAAAAACAGTTTTCCCCATTCTAATATAAAGTTATAATTTAGTAAATATTTTTCGAAAACTTGTAGATATTTCGAGGACATGGCGTTATTATCAAGGGAATTGCAAGGCTAGATTCTAGAAAAAATGTTATTGACACTTTTATGATTGAAGTCTCTGCCCAGCAAAGCGATGTTATAAAATTGTGTTTTTAACATTAATTTTGGCAAGTCATATGAAATGACCAAATGATTATAATTGATTAGAATGACTTATGATCGTATTTTTCATATACCATTGAAACATGCTAATAATTTGTCATCGAAATTATTTTTGATGACAATCAGTTCAGCGTTAATTATTTTCTAAAAGGTTTTAATTTTCTTACATGAAATAACAATATTTCACAACAACTACTGCAGTATCAAAACAGATATATAAGTTATCTATATTAGGTACATTATTTTCATGTTTATT
>NC_088921.1:72530000-72540000 GCF_038396675.1 Hydra vulgaris | reverse complement strand
ATCTATGCTCATATTCCCTCATAGGAGACTGATACAACGGAGGCTAATTTTTGACATAATTGTAAAGTTTTTTTGTATTTTTCATTTTGTGACAAAATTGCAGTTGTTCTTGCTTTTTCATTACTAGTAACTATTCTATATTGACCAGGATTACCCAGCACCAGAGATTTTACAACATGATGCTTTGATTTGTAGTAGTCAAATGACCATCTTGTTGCACACAGCGTTCTGTTAAATAAATCAACTCCTTCCATTTTTCTAACTGCAAATGTGCCTACATGGCAATAGCATTGCAGACCTGAACCCACAATCACAAGACAGAACAGTCACTTTTAATTTAGGATATGTTGTTGTAACTTCATATTGGTTCTCGGAAGCTTTTTTAATGACCTTACTTCTAATAATTCTAACTGCTTTGAAACAAAACTAAATGCATAAGGTGTAAACAATTTTTTGTAAGACTCTTCAACAGAACCAGGGTCATAAAGAATAACAGGTCTTTTATGGAAAATATTTATTGCTTTGTGATCTTGCATTACCCTTGTGGACTGTAAAAACACCAAAAAATCGTCAAAAAACTGTCCAAGATTTGTGTTTCTAGAAGAAACTTGTTTGATCTTTTGATTTAAAGATTCCAGTCTGTTATTGGTTCTGTTCAGGAATGTTAGACTTGCTGACTTCAGATCCTCAACCCATTCATTGTGTATTTTATGCCAATTGTCTTCAAAATAACAAATAACACTATTAATTTTTGTTGATTTCAGAGATTGATAAAGGCTAGCATAGTCTTCTTCTGTTTTTGCATAAGTCATGTTTTGCAAAATCTCTAAACATAAACATCTCTCTTCAGATGTAATACCCAACTTCTCTAATGTCAATTCCCTTCTAAAGGTCCTTAGGACATGGAACAAACATAAATGCAACTTTGCTTGTGGGAACTCTATTGCTAAAACTTGTCTCTCGGTCATATCTTTATCTGACATGATATTTAATGTTTTTTCCCAACTATGATTGACCTTCTTAAAAATGCGTATCATTAATTCAATCATTTTTATGTCCTCATTTGCAACCAGAAATGTTGTAAATATCTCACTTGGGCCATTACTATCCTCTCCTAGCAAAATATATAATGGCATATTCAAATCATTAAGTTTGTATGTGGAATCAATAAATAGCATTTCTGGAAATGCAGAGAAACAATCCTTCATTGCCTGGTCTTAATAAAAAATACCCAGCAAATTATTGTTTTCATCTGCAATAACTTCCGTTGTTGACCCTAGAAAGATGAATAAAAAGCATACAATTATCTTACAATTAATTTATTTAACTTAACAAAATTATGTTGTGTTTTAGAAAGTTTAAAATTTTCAAAATATTTTTTGATTTACAAATTGTTTATTTGCTTTTCACTCATTCTTTCATAACCAAAATTTCAAAAACATATAAAACCCATTAGGGGACGTAGTTGCCATAAATCAACTAGAATTTCATTGTACAGATTTTTCTTGAGAACCCTAGGGAACTGTTTATAAGGGTTAAAATCCATAAAATAATTAAAAGAGCTATTTTTTATCTTAAAAAGATATAAATAATTTAAATATTTTTTACCTTCATTATTTTTCAATTTTTTAACAATACTTTCTACATTATTTTTTCCTATAGAATATGTGACATGTTTTGCTTTTATGTTTGAAAGGTCACGACCTGTCATTACTTTCACAGTAATATTTTTCAAATGATTTTGCAAAACCATCTTATTGCATCGCATCTTTAGTAGTTTGACTGCTTCATCAGAAGCAGATCCAGATAACTTTCTTTGATGAGGTAGATGAGAAAATGCTACCTAAAAAATAAAATAAAGTAAAGAAACAATAACACTCTCAGTATTTGTTTATCTAAATTTTTTTATTCACCCTTATACTAAAATAAAAGAGAAAATATTTAAACAAAGTTACCTCACTACATTGATGGTTATGATTCATATTTAAGGCAGAAACCTTCCTTTTCAACTGTCAATATTATTTCCACGAGACAGTTCATTTTGAATGTACTTAATCATAAATTATTTTTTATTACAGTTACAAAAGTTCGTTGCAACAACACTTTCAACAATTATTAACCTATTTTTCCAGTACATCATTAAAACTTAATGAACATGATATATAAACGAAAATGATCCTATCTTATTACAAAACTTATAATATATTATATATATAAATTAAAATATTATACTATAATATTTTAATTTATAAATATTTAGACCATGTATGGTATATATACACATACACATCAAGACTATACACAACAAACAGTAAAAGTTATTAAAACTCACCTTTGATTTGGTCTTTTGTCTTTTGAGTTCGATATGAACTTCTTTCCCCCTGCAAAACATGCAAAAATTATATAGGAATACTCCAGCTCTGGCTTTCTTATCTTTCCTGGCGTGCGTTTTAATGCTGATGCTATACTTCTGCTATCTTTTATATAAAACTGGGAATAAGTTGTTCTTTGTAACGTTTCTATTGCCTTCTTCAAGTCACCAAAAGAGGAAAATGCCCTGCCAATTTCAAAAGTGTCTATTGTAGTGTAACCTTAAATTAGCAAAATTGTGATTTAGGAATAAATTGATTTAGGAATAAATCGAGATTTTAAGTATTTGTATCTGTGCGCGCATGCGTGTCGGAAGAATAGCCATTTGATTCAGAGAAGTTATTAATCCGGTGTCGGAACAATAACCACAGCCTAAATCTTTTTGCCTCCACTTGTTTTCCGTAGCAGACGGCTGCTGCCTTCCGATTAATTTTTAGCGGCTTAATGTTTTTTTTCCACATCCAGTGGCTTCCGCCTTTCTATTGGCGGCCGCAGTCAGAGCTCTTTTTTAGAGGCAAAATTTAATTTTAACTAGAAACAATTTTTAAGTTTCATTTTATTTGATTGTTGGTAAAAGTTTAAAGTATTTAAAAAAATTCAAATGTTTTTTTAAACTAATAAATCAAGTAGAATAAATTAGTAATTTAATCATACAAAACAAAAGTTAAAAGTTGAAAGTTAAAAGTTAAAAGTTAAAAAGTTAAAAGTTAAAAGTTGTAAAAAGAGTAGTCGCAGAATTCTATGCAATTAGCGAATAAATCTTTTTGACAAAAAAACAAAACAAAATTATAATAAGTAATTAAATTGACTAATTTTGGTAAAAGTTTTTAAGAACAAGTCAACATGCCAAAATTTTTTTTTGATTTTATTATTTACCATAACGTTAAATACTTAAAAAAATATCTGCAAATGTTTATTAAAAATTTGCGACCACGCTGTATTATGCTAATAGTTTTGCCAAATTACAACAGCAACATCAAAAAAATAATCTATAAACTGACTCTTATAAAATTCATAAATCGACTCTATGCTTTAAAAAGGTTTAAAAATCTAAAACGTTTAAATGTTTAAAAAGGTAGAATTTACAAAGTTTAAAAATATTTAAATTAAGTTTATTAAATATAATAATTGCTTCAGCGATGCTTCTTGTGGTACGTTTAAAACTATAAAATGTCTGCAAGCATTATTTGTATATTTGCGCGTTCGAATAATATTTTCTTATTTGTAGGCGCTTATTTGTGCATAAATTTATTTGGGCTACTTCATCAAAAAAATCCACTGTAATTTAACTTAGTGGCTTTAATATAAATTAATTTTTTAATCACATACTAAAGTAAAAATTGAAATGCTTTTAGTTTAAAGATGCCTACCAATGCTTAAACCCTTTATTTATGTTAGTCAATCTATGTACACTACACTGTAACTACGGGTATTTTAGTCGATGTATGTATGTGTATGTATTCTAAGAAATTTTGAAAATGAAAACCAAAAAAATTTTTAACAAATATTATTGAAAAAACAGTAATTTTAAATTTAGACGCAAAAAACAACTTTATTTTTTGTTTTTAAAAAATTGAGTCTAAAAAACATGTATCCATAATATATTATTAATTATTATTCATAATGGCGATTTATAAATTTATTATACAAGTAATAACTATTATTAATAATGTCATTAATAAATAAAGTATGCACAATAGTTATAATATTTAAACGAAGTATTTTGAGATGATTTTAAGAAGGCTTTCGGAACGAGAGTGCAAAAATAACTTTTTCTTCGGCCACTACGGCATCTATAAGTGTACATATATATATATATACATATATATGATATATATATATATATATATATATATATATATTATATATATATATATATATTATATATATATATCTATATATAATATATATATATATATATATATATATATATATATATATATATATATATATATATATATATATATATATATATATATATATATATATATATATATATAAATATATATAATATATAAAGAGTTTGATTATTTGAAAAAATACAACTTTGTGATGGAACTTAAAGTTTCATGCCCTTCGGCAATCATCAGCCATATTTTATTCTTTAAATAAAGAAAAAACCGTTAAAAAATACAAAATACAGAAATTGACAGAAAAAACATAACAAAGCAATGGAATGAGTTCTGACGTCAAAACAAACAAACAAACAATATTAATTAGAAAATTGATCAATCACCCGTGTCGAATAGGGCGAGAAGAAATTTGTTTCCATGCCTGCACTAGGATAGCATTTCACTTTTTTTGTTTAGTAGATTTTTATTTTTGGAAAATAGAATTTCATATTTTTCGTTTGTGCATAGTTTGCAGGACTTCGTGGTTGGGTTGTAAGCATTGCATTGCCTAATTATTTTCCATTTAACAACTGGGTTTAAGTTAGCATCTTTTAATTTCCAAAAATCTTTTGATAACTCGGTGTCGTTTTTGTATTTTAGAATGTTATATGGTTGGCATATCTAATTTTGAATGGTGTTTCACTTATACCGATGTAGTATTTGTTGACAGGAGTGTTGGTAGGATTATTGGAACTTATATTGGCTTGGTATATAATTTTTTTTGTTAAGCATTGGTTTGATAAAGGGCAGGTAATTTTATTAAGGCAATTGCAGTTGGTTTTAGGTGAAATTTTTTTGTCGTTCATAATTTGTTGATTGTGTGCGTTTAAAAAAGACTTCATTTTCGGCATACAGCTATAGCTTATTTTTATTGTGTTTCTGTTAAAAATTTTGTGGAGTCTGTGATTTATTGGGAAGTGTTTGTTGATCAAGGTTAAAAAGCTTTATCCTATATTAGTGCTAACATTTTTGCTGAAAGGAGGGTTGAACCATATGATGTTGCGTTTACGGTTTTTGGTATGAGGTAAATTTAAATTAGGGTGATATGAAAGTTTGTGGTTAAAACCGGATCTTAATAGCCTGTCATTGTACATAGGAGTAGATCTTTGGAAAATTTCTTCACTTGACGATTTATAATTTTCATATTGCACTGTATTGATATAGTGAGTTCGTTTTTTTTAAATATTCTTTAATTACCTTGACGTCACATTAAATCTTAATGACCATACTTTCCAACCATATTCTAAGCCCGGAAATTCGTTAAACTATATTCATGCTGATTCGAACCACCCGCCTAATATTTTAAAGCAGCTTCCGCATTCAGTTGAGTTAAGATTGTCTGCAAATTCGTCAAGTGAAGAAATTTTCCAAAGATCTACTCCTATGTACAATGACGCGCTATTAAGATCCGGTTTTAACCACAAACTTTCATATCAACCTAATTTAAATTTACCTCATACCAAAAACCGTAAACGCAACATCATATGGTTCAACCCTCCTTTTAGCAAAAATGTTAGCACTAATATAGAATAAAGCTTTTTAACCTTGATCAACAAACACTTCCCAATAAATCACAGGCTCCACAAAATTTTTAACAGAAACACAATAAAAATAAGCTATAGCTGTATGCCGAAAATGAAGTCTTTTTTAAACGCACACAATCAACAAATTATGAACAACAAAAAAAATTTAACCTAAAACCAACTGCAATTGCCTTAATAAAATTACCTGCCCTTTATCAAACCAATGCTTAACAAAAAACATTATATACCAAGCCAATATAAGTTCCAATAATCCTACCAACACTCCTGTCAACAAATACTACATCGGTATAAGTGAAACACCATTCAAAATTAGATATGCCAACCATATAAAATCATTTAACATTCTAAAGTACAAAAACGATACCGAGTTATCAAAAGAATTTTGGAAATTAAAAGATGCTAACTTAAACCCAGTTGTTAAATGGTAAATAATTAGGCAATGCAATGCTTACAACCCAACCACGAAGTCCTGCAAACTATGCACAAACGAAAAATATGAAATTCTATTTTCCAAAAATAAAAATCTACTAAACAAAAAAAGTGAAATGCTATCCTAGTGCAGGCATGGAAACAAATTTCTTCTCGCCCTATTCGACACGGGTGATTGATCAATTTTCTAATTAATATTGTTTGTTTGTTTGTTTTGACGTCAGAACTCATTCCATTGCTTTGTTATGTTTTTTCTGTCAATTTCTGTATTTTGTATTTTTTAACGGTTTTTTCTTTATTTAAAGAATAAAATATGGCTGATGATTGCCGAAGGGCATGAAACTTTAAGTTCCATCACAAAGTTGTATTTTTTCAAATAATTAAACTTATTATATATTAATACTGATCTACTTTGTAAACAATTTACTTAATATTGGTCACTCTCCAACGAACAAGAGACTTTGTATCATAACTTGCTACAATAAAACAACATATATATATATATATATATATATATATATATTATATATATATATATATATATATATATATATATATATATTATATATGTATATATATACATATATATATATATATATATATATATATATATATATATATATATATATATATATATATATATATATTCTTGAATGTAGACATCATGTATGAGAGTATGTAATTTATTATTTTATAAACATCAAATAATACGAGTTTCTCTCGATACTTATTTTATTTTTATTTTTATTAAAGAAATTTTCGCTGGATTGTTGTGACCAGCTTCTTCAGCTTTAAAGTTTTTTTTTGTTTTTTTTTGTTGTTTTTTTTTTGTTTTTTTGTATCTTACTTTTAAAACGGCAGTTTTATTTTATGTCAATGGGATGGTTTCATCTTTTTCTGACGTAAGTGCGCCATAAATAGTGTCCAAAATTTTGTTGACACATATTGACCCTCATCTTAATTGATACCGTTTTGTTGAGGGGCACATTGGTGGTACTGTATTTCGAGTGCCTCACGAACTTTCCTATCAAACTTTTTAGCATCAACTTTTAGAGTTCTCTAACTGTCCCAGTTAATATATATACACATATATATATATATATATATATATATATATATATATATATATATATATATATATATATATATATATATATTATATATATATATATATATATCTATATATATATATATATATATATATATATATATATATATATATATATATATATATTATATTTTTATATTTATTTACATGTTTATTTATATATATATATATATATATATATATATATATATATATATATATATATATATATATATATATATATATATATATATATATATATTTATATATATATATATATATATATATATATATATATATATATAAATGAGCCTATAAGAGTAAAATTGGACCAAGTCCATATATTCTATATTGTTAGAAATAAGCGTTCTTAGTGTTTGCATATATTATAAATCAGCCATATGTAATATTATTGATGTCTAGTATCATTTTAAATCTTTTTTATTAGACAACAAGATATGTGAAATGCACAAATAAATTTTTGAATAATTATTAATAATATAATAATAGTTATTTACTTGGTCCATTTTTTCTCTAAACATAATTAACAAATCGTTAAATCATTTTAGTGTAAAATCATGAACAAATTTCATATTATTCGTTTACAATAGCAATTCAAATTAAGACAAGTAGTACAAATTCATACTATGTTGTAAAAAAACACAATTACTTCTAACTAATTATCGGCAAAAATAGTCCTCATTATTACAAACAGTTCAATAAAAACCACACGAATTTACTGATCATCATCGCCGCTGTCATCGAGCAGTTCATCTTCTAGTACATCCTTGTTGTGACCGCTGTGATCCAACTTTTGATAGAAGTCATGATAGATGGGAGGAATATACTTTAACAGTTTCATTAGATCTGAGTATTTTTCTTTGCTCAGTTTTGTTGCTCCACAGTACAGTGGAGCCAAACTCACTTCACTAAGATTCGTTTGACGTCCGCGTTTCGCTAGCGAAATGAAACTGAATGATGCGTTATCATCTAAAGAGTATTTAAAGAACAGTTTGTATGGCTCGTTCTTTCTAAGTTGCAGCCATTGCATATCCAGCTAGTTGACCTTCTGATCACTCTCATCCACTTTCCGATTTGTAATTAATTTCAATAAGGGCTCCACACTCTTGAAATTATCAGTGCTTAATCTTGCAACACTGAAGCGCTTCTTCATGGAGCAGTTCTCGATCAATTTGTACCACTGTTCTGGCACGAAGATCTCTGTGGATTTTGGTTTTGCTCTCTCAATTATTCCAAAATCTGCATCGTTAGGCAAATAAGAATGCCCAGAGACCATAAACTTATGATTCACCAGTTCAATACTCGTCGCCTGCGTCAAATGCATCCATAACAGTGCAATTTTTATATTTCGATTTTGGCCGCCGCACGAGTCGCTGAATGCTGTAATTGACGTAATATCCCTATTTGCCAGATTTTGACAATATGCCAATAAGCATGAACCGATCTCACCTGCACCTCGTGAGGCTGTTCCCTCATGCCATACATTCATCACTGCATTGTCATTTTTAAGGTCATGAATGCCTAGATTATACACTGATAATTGCCGGCAATAATAAACTTCATTGGTTGTAAGGCAAGGCAATGACATGACCTTTTGCAGGTCAAAACAAAAAGATGCATGTTTATTGTCTTCATTTTCTTTTTCTAGTTTTAAGGATTGACGCGCCTTCTCTGCTTTGCGCAAATGAATCTCATGCGCTGCTTTTAGTTGAGATTTTTTGTGTTCAGTTTTTTCTATTTCAATGTCTGTTTTAAAAATGTCACATTTCTTGCACGTATCTTTTAGTGGCTGATGGAACGTCAAGCTAAATTCATGATTAAAAATGTCTCGAAATTTCCACTCTTTTTGGGGTTCGACTGAATCCTGTATGCATTTTTCTCTATACATGTCGTACATAGTGCATACCGTCAAATGAGCAGGTAGAAAGCGGCGAGGTGCACTGTGACTTCTAGTATAGTGACTTTCGTATGTGGGAAACATGCGAATATGATCTTTACTGCGAGTGATGTGTTCCTCATGAATGCATTGTGTCTTGTGATCATATTTTCCTCGTCCATCTTTGCCTGACACACCACCATTCTCCCGTTGGTTGACTAACGCACGATTTAGTCGACCGCTGCTAATGCCAAATATCGCTAAGAAGTATGGTTTGCAAACAGTAACGGGCTTATTATCTGCAAACACAGAGTATACTTGTGCAAAATCTTTTGCATGTTCCTTTTCATTTTTCGTAATTTTGTTTTTTCTTACTCTTGGTCGTCTACGTTCTACTGTTGATTGTTTCACGCAGCCAACAAGAAACAGATTTTGTGCATCAAAATCTCCCAATTTCCAGAAATTTTCAAATAGAGTTTTAGTTTGCTCTCTAGTCAAATTTTCAGCGCATTTATTTTTGCAACTGTGATTTATTAAATAATGTTCGTTTAATTTCTTAGTTTTTTGTAACGTTCGGCCATGCTTTACATATTCGCTACCTGTATTTCGTAAGCGCTTAATCACATTCATCTTCCAGTTCGTTACACAACGTTTTCGTTTTCGAGGGCGTTGATTGGTTACAATTGGAGATTCAGTTGTTACAATCGGAGATTCAGTTGTTACAATCGGAGATTCAGTTGTTACAATCGGAGATTCAACTGCTACAACCGGTGAATTATCG